>NW_026943240.1:0-191974 GCF_024139115.2 Armigeres subalbatus | reverse complement strand
TACCTTCGACCTTTTGTCTTTCAGCCTTTTGTGATTCGACTTTTTTCTTTCGACCTTTTGTCCCTAACCCGCATAGGTCATAGGCCAACCCTGTTTTGTCTGTTCTACGTTCCTGTGTTGATCGTACTCCAGTGAGCGAATGTCTGGAGCAGCTGTGGGTGTAAATTATCCGAGCAAAGTTTGACATCGTAATGAGTGCAAATAGAGATCCTACTTTGATATCGACATCAAATTGAAATCGTAATTTGTTTTCGAATTTTGATTTTCATGGTTGATTACTTATTTTGATTTTAGTTTGCTGTTGATATTTACATTATTACTGATACTAAACTGACAACTTATTCATAATCGACAACTAACATCATAATCAGTCTTCAATTTGCTCTCATCGACAGCAGGAACAGATTTAAGTAACAGTTTTCTGCGATACATTTTGTAGTTGCAACCGTAAAAACGACTAAAAGGCAATCTTAGCCACCAAAATCAGCGATGATCATCAATATTTTTTGGATGGCGATGCTGTTCAACATCAAAACAAGTTTTCGATTTGATCTCAAGCTTTGCTCGGGTAGTGACTGTGCCGTTAGTGTTGGAGTACTGAACCTTATCCAAAAGCATATTGACTCCATTAAATACATAATTTCTGGCCAAAATCAAAACGACTTGACTCTTCTTCTGGGTGACTACAACCACCCCAAAATGTAATGGACTCGCTTCGAAAATGGCGGCTTTAAGGTTGATGCTAGTATCTCAAGCTTCACACGATCCGAGACTCCTAATATGTGCTCTACATACCCAAAGCTTGAATACATAGCAAATCATTGCATTTCAGGAATTTCAAGTTAAATGGCATATTAATTATCTTGATAATATTAATTTTTATTTTTTTTTAAACCAATCTGGCCAATTTTATTTAATCAGTTTTCTTTGTTTTTTTTTTACTGTGAGTGCTTTTCTAGTTTTTTATCTAGTATAACTATTTTTATATTGAAATCATTTTTTTGAATATGATTGCCAAAACCACTTGATATATTTCCTTGTAAAATCCTCCAGTTACTGCTCCGAAAAGCTTTCTACGAAAATTTCGTATGGAATTCCTTCGGTGACTCCTTAAGAAATTCTTTCGAATTACTTTAGCAACACCTCCGGAAATTTCTCGAGGAATGTCTATCCTATCTTCGAAAATTATTTTAATTTTTTTAATTTTTTAAGCAATGCCTTCGAAAATTCCTTTTTCCTCCTCATAAAACTTCTTCATGAATTCCTTAAATAAATTCTTCCAGTTGCATAAGGGATTTCTTCGAAAATTTCCCTAAGGAATTTCTTCCACCAATTCCTTTAAAACATTCTCAGGGAATTCTTCCAGAACTTCCTGCAGGAATCCCTTCGAAAATGCCTTCATGAGTTCTTTCCGAAATTCTTTCAGTAATACCTTCAAAATGGTTTAGTGTTTATTGTTCATTTTTTTTGTTTTATTAATCGAAAATTCAATTAGTCACTCCATCGGAAACTATTTCATGAACTAATTATTGCTTTTCTCACTAAAGAATAGACTACCGTGAAAATTTGTTGAAGCACCAAAACAAATGCTCACACGTCCAATCGTATAGAAATTAGCGAAAGCACAATCCAAGACATCATTCTTGTACCTTTTTTACATCCCATAAAGCTCTTTTTTGCAGTGGAGTAATTCCTGGAGGGTTTTGTGCAGAAATTTCCAAATGATTTTTAAAAAAGCATTTTTAAAAGGGATCCTGAATGCGTTTTCGAAAAAAAACTCGTTGGAACTGCTAAAATAGTTTTTGGAGGTGCTTCTAAAAGACTTCTCAAAAGAATTCCTAAAGGAATTCTCCAGAAATTCCTTTGTAGAATCATTAAGGAATTCTCTCGAAAATTGTCTCAATGCGTTCTACAAAAAAAAAAACTCCTTCGGAAACAAATTCCATAAAGTCTTTCGGACTCTTTCGGTTATATTTTCTCCACGCATTACTTCAGAAATTTGTTTAGGAAAACTTTGGAAAATTCGTTAAGGTATTCTTCTGAAAATTCTTTCAGAAATTCTTCTTGGATGAAATTTCCTTATGAGATATATATCCGGAAGGATTTTTTAAAGTAACTTTTGTAGGAGCTTCCGGCAGTCTTAGATTTCTCTGAAAACTCATTTAGACGTTCCGTCAAGACATCGTACAGAAATTCGTAAATACTTTCTGAACATTCTTCGCAAATTCCTTCTGATATATCTACGGAAAGTGTTTTAGGAGTTCCCCCCAAATATTGTCTGAAAACTCTTTAAGAAATACATTTACGGATTACTATGGAAATTTCTTTAGGCTTTGGACATGCCAGAACCTCCAGAAGGCGGCATTCTGTCTCTGTTCGCAGATGACACCTCCATCGTCTACAACGGTAGAGTGATCAGAGCGCTAGTGGCAAAACTCCAACGAGGCCTGGATGCCCTGACAGAGTACCTCACCAGCTGGAAGATCTGTATCAACGCGGCGAAGACCCAGGTCATCATTTTCCCCCACTCTAAATCCCCTAAACTTGTTCCGCGTGGGGACTGTAAAATCATCCTCAATGACACGACTGTGAAATAGGCCAATGAGGCCGACTACCTAGGCGTGACCCTCGACAGCAAGCTTATTTTCAGGCAACAGGTTGATAAAACAGTGACAAAGTGTAACGTTTTGTTGAAACTACTGTAGGGGAAACTGGACACACATGATCCCCACTTTTTGTTTAGGATATTTCTCGATGTAACATGTACCGATTTGCAGGCTTTTTGATGGACTTGATAAAGAATTTAATTAGTTATTCAAAAACGCCATTGGAAGCAATTATTTGTTCATAAAAGTTACCCAAAACTCGATTTTGCCGAAAGATAGAAAATTTGGCATTTTCAAAACTTGCGGGAGACTTGATCCCCATATAGGGGGAAATTGATCCCTTTATGAGCTGAACATGTTTAGGTTCTTCCAAGCCTAATGAAAGGTCAAATTGGTCTCTTCTCAAATCCTAACAATTATTCATAGTCTGTCGTAATAGCAGTCGTGCGAAAATGAAATATTGTTGGTATTAAGCAAGGCAAGTATTTTGGTTCTTGAATAGAGTAATAGTGACAGATAGAATGTCGGCTATAGCAACAAAGTTGGCATGGTGATGATGATTTATCTGCAAACCATTCACTCCACTGAAAGACAGTGGTCATATCATGACAACCATGATGTTCCCAAGAGGATCTCTTCTGAAAATTGGCCACACTGCAAATGCCATGGCCAATGGTAAATATCCCTGAGTGCCTGTTTTGGAACCAACGAAAAAAGTCTGTGATACATCGAGATCGGCAGACTACTACCAATACCAAAACCGTGATCATACCAGGATGCTGACTTCATACATCAATATGGCCCTGTCACTCATCCTTTAAACATCATATTTTTCTGTAGTGCGTACTATTATTACACAAATTCGCGATTGCTCTTAAACGACTCACCAAAAGCTGTTGAATGAGCCTATTATTAAAAATTCTTTAGGAAGATTTACAAATAAATGGTGATTATAAGCAAACTTCCCCTAGTTGCAACGGAAAGAATTGAATACCAGATCGACCAATACTGATTTTAAGCCCAGTGATTTGTTGAGTATTTTCAAAGCTTTATTTATACTCGTTTTCATTGAAAATAATGTTGAAATGCATTTGATAAAACTAATCAAAACTAAGTATGTTCAACTACACTTTGTTCTGGTTAATGAAATAAGGCTATCGAGACATTCAAAGTGC
Source organism: Armigeres subalbatus (assembly GCF_024139115.2). Classification (NCBI taxonomy): domain Eukaryota; kingdom Metazoa; phylum Arthropoda; class Insecta; order Diptera; family Culicidae; genus Armigeres; species Armigeres subalbatus. The sequence goes on along the minus strand of NW_026943240.1, from coordinate 188,193 downwards.
GCGTGTATTGCCTGATTGACAAAATTAAAGAGAAATAAAAATTATTTATACTGTTTAACTAGGAAAGAATTTTAACAGATCAATTTAGTTACATACAATACAATAATATGCGATGGTATACAACAAACGCCTTAATATATGCAATATCGGGATCAAGTGTGTCCAAACTGTGGGGGATCAAGTGTGTCCATGTTGAGTATTTATCTTATTTCGTTTATTGTATTAAATTGAAATAAGCAATAGTTAATACAATGAATTTATTCAATTCTACAATAATAAAACTTTGTCAAGTAAAAATTTGACACGTTTTGGTTGGACATATTCAAAGTTATTAAACTTTTCTCCTTTGAAGAAAAAAAGGATTGAGAATGCTTAAATAATAAAACCTCTCTAAAACCCATATACATAAAGTAAGTAATATCAAATGTTACTCAGATTCAATAATCTATCTAACGGATTCTTTTGCACATATCAGTGGTATAAAAATGTGATTAGTTTTCGAGAAAACAGGGGGGGATCATGTGTCCCCGGGGATCATGTGTGTCCAGTTTCCCCTACCCTTTGATCAACCACCGGTCGTCATTGTCCCAGAAAAATAAGCTTGCTGTCTACAAGCAAATCATTCTCCCTGTGAAATACCCTGGGCGTCCATGAAAAACCACCATTTCGAGTAGGTGGGAGCTGAAGGCCCAATTCCTAAGCACCAATGAAAAACCACCCTCGGGCGAGCACTGGCGCTTGAACCTAGCTATTTAGCACTGTAAAGAATTAAATAACTTTACAGAACTCGTAGCTTCCGGGAATGAAAGCACACCCAAATATGGAGTTACGCTCAAGAAGAATACCACCCATGCGATTGCCCGAGGAGGGAGCCCCTACTGGAGCTGGTCATGGAACGGGGGACAGAGCGAGCGGCCAGCGGCTAGAGGAAGGAGAGGTGCAACAGCGACCCTCTAGTCATCGGGCTCAGCCCGTGCCGACAAGGCAAAACAGAAACGGTAGCAGAAGAAATCACCAAGGCAATGCTGCACCTGCTGATGTTGCTGTGGTTGATCGACGTCAATCACTCACGTTAGCGGGCCGCCGACGGCAACGGATCATGTGGACAAGGGAGATGAATCAGTACGTGATCCGTTGCTACTACGTTTGCACCAGGATGGAGACGGATATGTCCGGCAGACCGGCGATGCTGGAGATGTTCAATGAGAGGTTCCTCGGTTTGCACCCCAGCTTGACCAGAACCAATTGTACACACGCCAGAGAGCTATTATGTCACATAATATGCTGACTCCAGAAGACGTAGAGTACATCAAGCGGGAAGTGCAGAGGGAATTAGGAGAGGAGGAGGAGGCAAGATCGAGCGATACGTCGAGAAGGAGTTCTGTTGGGTTGGATGCATCAATCGCAAGTAACCGTCGCGATTCGATTGCACCCGCCGCTCCAAGACCAACAGTGGAATTGCAACGACAGCAATTGAAGGACGAACTAGGTAATCATATGGGCACAGCAGTTACACAGTTCCGTGGGACAGACCCCATGTCCCGACACCGGATACCCAAGTTGCAGAACTCCTATCGGTTGACGAGTACAGTAAGCATCCTTAACCAGGATATTTTGCCACAGTACTTGGAAACCGTGGAGAACCTTGAGGAGCTGCAATTTATCGTGTATTCGGCTGCAGTGGCTGTTGTAAGAACGTTGGGATTGCGAACGCGCCCACAAGGTGAGAGTGATGGACGCGCACGCCCAAAAGCACGAAAACCCGCGTGGATGCGACGTCTGGAGACCCGCATCGCCACACTGCGGTCAAAGGTTGGTCGATTAACACAGTACAAGCAGGGGAATCGATCAACCAGGCTAGTTCGGAGTGTTGCTGAAATTGTGAAACCCACAGAACTCCGTGATCTCACCGAGGCGAACATAACTGAGATCCTCGACACCCATGAACAGCGGTTGAGTGCTCTTGCTAAACGACTGCAACGTTAAGGAGAATGTTCGAAGAGGAAGGAGCAAAATCGAATGTTCAACATCAACGAAAGGGAGTTCTTAAACCACATCCGAAACGACAAAGCCGATTTTGGCGAGGGCCTTCCAGATGTTGGAGGAGTCATGCAGTTTTGGTCCAATCTTTCGGAGAAACTCGTCATATACAACAGCGATGGGGTGTGGATGGCAGAAGAAGAGCGATATTGTGGTGAAATTGGAGACATGACCGCTATCAACGTGACCGCCATACATACGTAAGGCCGACATACGTGAGGCTACCCGGTATACTAGGAATTGGGCTGCACCAGGACCCGATTTTGTGCATAATTTCTGGTATAACAAAGCTCAAAACGGTCCACGGGCGGATGGCGGAATGCTTCAACACGGTACTACTTAGATAACCCCGGGCAGCTACCGGAATTCATCACTAGGGGTGTCACTTATCTTCTGCCGAAGGATCGGAACACTTTAAACCCAGCCAAGTACAGATCAATAACGTGCCTTTCGAGTCTGTACAAAGTGCTGTCATCGGTAATAGCGAGGAGGGTGCAGAACCATTGCGACGTCAACAACCTGATGACCGAGGAACAAAAAGGTTGTCGACGTAACACACGAGGCTGCAAGGATCAGGTCATCATTGATGCAGTCGTTGTTGGGCAGGCCACCCACAAGCAAAGAAACCTGAGCATGGCGTATATCGACTATAAAAAGGCATACGACTCAGTACCTCACTCGTACCTTCTTAAGGTACTGCAGTTGTATAAGATAGACGGTAACGTCATCAGGCTAATGCAGCACGCTATGGGGATGTGGAGCACATCCCTACACATTACCGACGGAGAAAAGGTGTTACGGTCCAGGACTCTCAGCATCAGGAGGGGCATATTCCATGGCGATACCTTTAGTCCTCTATGATTTTGCCTTACCATGAACCCTCTTAGCAGAGCACTCAACCAACACAACTATGGCTATCATTTGAAGAGTGGGGAAAGGAGTACAAACATTACCCACACCTTCTTTATGGACGACTTGAAGCTGTTTGCGGAATCTGTGGAGAAGCTGCACCAATTTCTGCGGCTTGTAACGGTATTCAGCAACGACATCCGGATGGAGTTTGGTATCGATAAATGTCGATCCATACATCTACACCGGGGTCACCTGGTGGATCCCGACAGTTTCCGCGTCAACGAAGAGGAGGAGATTCGAATCATGGTTGAAGGCGAAACGTACAAGTTCCTAGGTTTCCTGCAACTGAAAGGAATTCGCCATACGACGATCAAGAAAGAGCTGCAGGAAAAGTTCTTGCATCGTGTCAACGGTATTCTGAAGAGCCTCTTGTCGGCCGGCAACAAGGTGAAGGCGATAAACACGTTTGCTGTGCCCTTGTTGACATACAGTTTCGGGGTGGTGAAGTGGACCAAGAGACACAATCCACGCACTTCTACACCAAGGGACCAAAATTTCAAACTAAAAATTAGGATCCAATATCTGTAGGACAGGAAAACATACATATTGAATTACAAGAAAAACATTTCTTCCACTGAAAAATGTTTTCGGAACATTGTTTAATAGCCAATTAAAGTAGCTGACTTTTAGTTTTATCTTTTAGCTCTATCGCACCTATTTGGGTGAAAATGTATTGATGAGTACGTAATTAAATACAGTTTTCAATGATCTTTTTGTGTGCACATTGTATTGCTTCGAAAATTTTAGTTTACATGAAATATTTGTACTTTAAAAACAGTGACATTGAAATGGTGTCGCGTTACGAAATAAGTCGTATAATTGATACTAGGCAAAAGGTACAAACATTGGAAAAGTAATATTTCGGATTCTCTTAGCAATCGCCAAGAGCTTTCTTTTCGTGTATTAAGATCCAAAATCGGACCATTTTACATGAATTTACACTAGGTACAAAAATATGGTGTCGCGTTACGCGAATTGAATGTGCTTCTGTAATAAGGGATAAAATGCTTTCGGTTTATTGATACAGTATCACAATGGTTTCTTTCAAGTAATTTAGGGCTTGTACATGAATAGCGTAACAAAATTGGGGGTGTAACGGGATGTGTCATTTGGTAACTCCCCATACTACAAAAAATAGGTTACGATACAAAAATGTTTCGGAGTGGTGGGAAATTACAAATGTTTGATGTTTGGTGACCCCTTTGGGGTCGTCCGTTAATAAGTCACGTGAAACTGAGTTTTTTTTTCGAATAAATTGTAAAGCTTTTTTAATCCTCTCTCTTTTCCACGCAATATCACCATGCCACTCATATGAGTAAACGTAACTAACAGTTTGCGGACGAACACGGTTTCCTTGTACCATGTCACGATCCGTCAAACTTGTTTGTGAATGCCAAGTATGATTATATTTTTTCAATGGTTCGTTTATTTGAAGCCTTATCTGACATGAAGTATTACGAAGCCGCAGTTATGTTTTTTTAATACAAGTTTCATCTTGATTTTTAAACATATTTTTAGCTTTGAGGAACCGAAAGACTCGTGTTTTCTTTTCTCCATTTAATTTGATGATTTTTAATATTTTAGTTAATTTTCCTTTCGGCATTTTTTATTCTTTGACCAAGATCGTCACAGCCGAGTACGTCAGCGCTCAAAGAAGATGCCGTGAACATACGTCAATTTAGTCGATATTTCATCTTAAGAACTTTAGCAGAGATTTTCACAGTCAATATCGGTGAAATAATTTAAGAGTGTTGGTCACCGGTAGTCGAAAATATAATGAATAGCGTCAGGCAAAAAACTTCACCAAACCAATGCAAGAATAAGGGCCTATCGAAAAAGGTTAACAGAGAGTTGCCGAGTGATAAATTGAAAAAAAAAATATTTCCATTTTATGTTAACCCTCTAAGACCCGGGACGAACGGATTTTTTTCAAAAGGCTCGCATTCAGCACCTGATCGTTGGAATTCCTCGCGGTTTCGTTTGTGCTCAATGGGAATAGCTATATTTTTGCTCTGATACATTTTCAAATAAAATTATTGTTCAGGTCCGAGTTATTGCTAAAAATAAGTGTGCGCGGGGGTGTTTTTCTATAATTCAAACATCTCTTCAATATTCTGGACGTGTTCATGCCCAAAATTTATCAAATCACCCATCAAACCAACCCAAAAGATATTTGTAAAGATTTTAGTCGATTCCGATGTTTTCACCATTTGAGTAGGGCAGGATTGACTGAATTCAGGGCCGCATTCAGGGGTTACAATGGTAGAGTATGGGCTAAAAATTCAATTACAATGAAATTTGCATGAGCATGCGGCTGCACAAATTTAAAAATCTGGAGTTTTTATTATTTAATTTTCAATTGAAATTGACTTTCTGAAATTCTTATCAGGGCCGGATTTAGGAGTCGAAATGGGGGTGACCAGGGGCCATATCACCAATTGCAATGAAACTGGGCATGCGACTGCTCAAACTTCATGAAAACACATCAGGAGCTCAAAGAATTCTGTTTGAAGTTCCTCCAGGAATTCCTCCGGAAGTTCCTCCAGGAATTCCTCCGGAAGTTCCTCCAGGAATTCCTCCGGAAGTTCCTCCAGGAATTCCTCCGGAAGTTCCTCCAGGAATTCCTCCGGAAGTTCCTCCAGGAATTCCTCCGGAAGTTCCTCCAGGAATTCCTCCGGAAGTTCCTCCAGGAATTCCTCCGGAAGTTCCTCCAGGAATTCCTCCGGAAGTTCCTCCAGGAATTCCTCCGGAAGTTCCTCCAGGAATTCCTCCGGAAGTTCCTCCAGGAATTCCTCCGGAAGTTCCTCCAGGAATTCCTCCGGAAGTTCCTCCAGGAATTCCTCCGGAAGTTCCTCCAGGAATTCCTCCGGAAGTTCCTCCAGAATTCCTCCGAAGTTCCTCCAGGAATTCCTCCGGAAGTTCCTCCAGGAATTCCTCCGGAAGTTCCTCCAGGAATTCCTCCGGAAGTTCCTCCAGGAATTCCTCCGGAAGTTCCTCCAGGAATTCCTCCGGAAGTTCCTCCAGGAATTCCTCCAGAAGTTCCTCCAGGAATTCCTCCGGAAGTTCCTCCAGGAATTCCTCCGGAAGTTCCTCCAGGAATTCCTCCGGAAGTTCCTCCAGGAATTCCTCCGAAAGTACCTCAAGGAATTCCTTCGTAAGTTTCTCCAGGAATTCCTCCAGAAGTTCCTCCGGGAAATCCTACAGAATTTCCTCCAGGAAATCCTACGGAAGTTCCTCCGGGAAATTCTCCGGAAGTCCCTCCAGGAATTCCTCCGAAAGCTATTCCAGGAATTCCTCCGGAAGTTCCTCCAGGAATTCCTCCGGAAGTTCCTCCAGGAATTCCTCCGGAAGTTCCTCCAGGAATTCCTCCGGAAGTTCCTCCAGGAATTCCTCCAGATGTTCCTCCAGGAATTCCTCCGGAAGTTCCTCCAGGAATTCCTCCGGAAGTTCCTCCAGGAATTCCTCCGGAAGTTCCTCCAGGAATTCCTCCGGAAGTTCCTCCAGGAATTCCTCCGGAAGTTCCTCCAGGAATTCCTCCGGAAGTTCCTCCAGGAATTCCTCCGGAAGTTCCTCCAGGAATTCCTCCGGAAGTTCCTCCAGGAATTCCTCCGGAAGTTCCTCCAGGAATTCCTCCGGAAGTTCCTCCAGGAATTCCTCCGGAAGTTCCTCCAGGAATTCCTCCGGAAGTTCCTCCAGGAATTCCTCCGGAAGTTCCTCCAGGAATTCCTCCGGAAGTTCCTCCAGGAATTCCTCCGGAAGTTCCTCCAGGAATTCCTCCGGAAGTTCCTCCAGGAATTCCTCCGGAAGTTCCTCCAGGAATTCCTCCGGAAGTTCCTCCAGGAATTCCTCCGGAAGTTCCTCCAGAATTCCTCCGGAAGTTCCTCCAGGAATTCCTCCGAAGTTCCTCCAGGAATTCCTCCGGAAGTTCCTCCAGGAATTCCTCCGGAAGTTCCTCCAGGAATTCCTCCGGAAGTTCCTCCAGGAATTCCTCCGGAAGTTCCTCCAGGAATTCCTCCGAAGTTCCTCCAGGAATTCCTCCGGAAGTTCCTCCAGGAATTCCTCCGGAAGTTCCTCCAGGAATTCCTCCGAAGTTCCTCCAGGAATTCCTCCGAAGTTCCTCCAGGAATTCCTCCGGAAGTTCCTCCAGGAATTCCTCCGGAAGTTCCTCCAGGAATTCCTCCGGAAGTTCCTCCAGGAATTCCTCCGGAAGTTCCTCCAGGAATTCCTCCGGAAGTTCCTCCAGGAATTCCTCCGGAAGTTCCTCCAGGAATTCCTCCGGAAGTTCCTCCAGGAATTCCTCCGGAAGTTCCTCCAGGAATTCCTCCGGAAGTTCCTCCAGGAATTCCTCCGGAAGTTCCTCCAGGAATTCCTCCGGAAGTTCCTCAGGAAGTTCCTCCAGGAATTCCTCCGGAAGTTCCTCCAGGAATTCCTCCGGAAGTTCCTCCAGGAATTCCTCCGGAAGTTCCTCCAGGAATTCCTCCGGAAGTTCCTCCAGGAATTCCTCCGGAAGTTCCTCCAGGAATTCCTCCGGAAGTTCCTCCAGGAATTCCTCCGGAAGTTCCTCCAGGAATTCCTCCGGAAGTTCCTCCAGGAATTCCTCCGGAAGTTCCTCCAGGAATTCCTCCGGAAGTTCCTCCAGGAATTCCTCCGGAAGTTCCTCCAGGAATTCCTCCGAAGTTCCTCCAGGAATTCCTCCGGAAGTTCCTCCAGGAATTCCTCCGGAAGTTCCTCCAGGAATTCCTCCGGAAGTTCCTCCAGGAATTCCTCCGGAAGTTCCTCCAGGAATTCCTCCGGAAGTTCCTCCAGGAATTCCTCCGGAAGTTCCTCCAGGAATTCCTCCGGAAGTTCCTCCAGGAATTCCTCCGAGTTCCTCCAGGAATTCCTCCGGAAGTTCCTCCAGGAATTCCTCCGGAAGTTCCTCCAGGAATTCCTCCGGAAGTTCCTCCAGGAATTCCTCCGGAAGTTCCTCCAGGAATTCCTCCGGAAGTTCCTCCAGGAATTCCTCCGGAATTTCCTCCAGGAATTCCTCCACAGGTTCCTCCCGGAATCCCTCCGGAGGTTCCTCCGTGAATTCCTCCGGAGGTTCCTCCAGGAATTCCTCCGGAGGTTCCTCCAGGAATTCCTCTGGAGGTTCCTCCAGGAATTCCTCCGGAAGTTCCTCCAGGAATTCCTCCGGAAGTTCCTCCAGGAATTCCTCCGGAAGTTCCTCCAGGAATTCCTCCGGAAGTTCCTCCAGGAATTCCTCCGGAAGTTCCTCCAGGAATTCCTCCGGAAGTTCCTCCAGGAATTCCTCCGGAAGTTCCTCCAGGAATTCCTCCGGAAGTTCCTCCAGGAATTCCTCCGGAAGTTCCTCCAGGAATTCCTGGAGCACCTTCTGGAAAAATTCTTGAAAGAACTTCCGAAGAAATTCCTGGAGGAATTTTTGAGAGAATTCCTGAAGGAACTTCTGAAGAAATTCCTGAAGGAACTTCCGATGGAATTCCTAGAGGAACTTCCAATGGAATTCCTGGAGGAACTCCCGGAGAAATTCCTGGTGGAACTTCCGCAGGAATTCCTGGAGGAACTTCCGGAGGATTTCCTGGAGGAACTTCCGGAGGAATTCCTGGAGCAACTTCCGGAGGGATTTCTGGAGGAACTTCCGGAGAAATTCCTGTAGGAACTTCCGGAGGAATTCCTGGAGGAACTTCCGGAGGAATTCCTGGAGGAACGTCCGGAGGAATTTCTGGAGGAACTTCCGGAGGAATTCCTGGAGGAACTTCCTGGAGGAACTTCCGGAGGAATTCCTGGAGGAACTTCCGGAGGAATTCCTGGAGGAACTTCCGGCGAATTCCTGGAGGAACTTTCGGAAGTATTTATGGAGGAACTTCTGGAGGAATTTCTGGAGAAACTTCCGAAGGAATTCCTGAAGGAACTTCCGGGAAATTCCTGGAGGAACTTCGAGGGAAATTCTTGTAGGAAAATCCGGATGAATTCCTGGAGGAACTTCCGGCGAATTCCTGGAGGAACTTCCGGCGAATTCTTGGAGGAACATTCGAAAGTATTTATGGAGGAACTTCTGGAGGAATTTCTGGAGAAACTTCCGAAGGAATTCCTGAAGGAACTTCCGGGAAATTCCTGGAGGAACTTCGAGGGAAATTCTTGTAGGAAAATCCGGAGGAATTCCTGGAGGAACTTCCGGAGGAATTCCTGGAGGAACTTCCAATGGAATTCCTGGAGGAACTTCCAATGGAATTCCTGGAGGAACTCCCGGAGAAATTCCTGGTTGAACTTCCGCAGGAATTCCTGGAGGAACTTCCGGAGGATTTCCTGGAGGAACTTCCGGAGGATTTCCTGGAGGAACTTCCGGAGGAATTCCTGGAGGAACTTCCGAAGGAATTTCTGGAGGAACTTCCGAAGGAATTCCTGAAGGAACTTCCGCGAAATTCCTGGAGTAACTTCTAGAGAGATTCTTGTAGGAACATCCGGATGAATTGCTGGATGAACTTCCGGAAGAATTCATGGCGGAACTTCCCGAGGGATTTATGGAGGAACTTTCGGAAGAATTCATGGAGGAACTTCCGGAGGAATTCATGGAGGAACTTCCGGAGGAATTCCAAGAGGAACTTCCGGAGGATTTCCTGGAGGAACTTCCGGAGAAATTCCTGGAGGAACTTCCGGGGAAATTCCTGGAGGAACTTCCGAATGAATTGCTGGAGGAATTTCCGAAGGAACTTCCGGAGGAATTCCCGGAGGAACTTCTATAAGATTTCCTGGAGGAACTTCCGAATGAATTCCTGGAGGAATTTCCGAATGAATTGCTGGAGGAATTTCCGAAGGAACTTCCGGAGGAATTCCCGGAGGAACTTCTATAAGATTTCCTGGAGGAACTTCCGAATGAATTCCTGGAGGAATTTCCGAATGAATTCCTGGAGGGATTTCCGAAGGAATTTCTGAAGGAACTTTCGGAGGAACTTCGGCAGAAATTCTTGGAGGATTTTCCGGAGGATTTCCTGAAAGAACTTCCGGAGGAATTGCTGGAGGAACTTCCGGAGGAATTCCTGGAGGAACTTCCGGAGGAATTCCAAGAGGAACTTCCGGAGGATTTCCTGGAGGAACTTCCGGAGAAATTCCTGGAGGAACTTCCGGGGAAATTCCTGGAGGAACTTCCGGAGAAATTCCTGGAGGAACTTTTGGAGGAATTCCTGGAGGAACTTCTGGACGAATTCCCGGAGGAACTTCTGGACGAATTCCTGGAGTATTTTCCGGAGAAATTCCTGAAATTTGTATCAGAGCAGTTTCAAGTTCAATCAGAATACTTTGAGCTCCTGATGTGTTTTCATGAAGTTTGAGCAGTCTCATGCCCTGTTTCATTGCAATTGGTGATGGCCCCTGCCTTCCCCATTTTCACTCCTGAATCCGGCCCTGGTTGAAGTTTCAGAAGATCAATTTCCATTTGAAATAGATTTCTTTGAGCTCCTGATGTGTTTCCATGAAGTTTGAGCAGTCGCATGCCCAGTTTCATTGCTTTTGGTGATATGGCCCTTGCTCTCCCCATTTGGACCCCTCAAGCCGGCCCTGGTCAAAATTACAGAAGGTCAATTTTAAATTCAAACAGAATTCTTTGAGCTCCTGATGTGTTTTCATGAAGTTTGAGCAGTCGCATGCCCAGTTTCATTGCAATTGGTGATATGGCCCCTGGTCACCCCCATTTCGACTCCTAAATCCGGCCCTGATAAGAATTTCAGAATCTCATTTTCAATTAAAAATTAAATATTTAAAACTCCAGATTTTTAAATTTGTGCAGCCGCATGCTCATGCAAATTTCATTGTAATTGAATTTTAGCCCATACTCTACCATTGTAACCCTGAATGCGGCCCTGAATTCAGTCAATCCTGCCCTACTCAAATGGTGAAAACATCGGAATCGACTAAAAATCTTTACAAATATCTTTTTGGGTTGGTTTGATGGGTGATTTGATAAATTTTGGGCATGAACACGTCCAGAATATTGAAGAGATGTTTGAATTATAGAAAAAACACCCCCGCGCACACTTATTTTTAGCAATAGCTCGGACCTGAACAAAAATTTTTAATTGAAAATGTATCAGAGCAAAAATATAGCTATTCCCATTGAGCACAAACGAAACCGCGAGGAATTCCGACGATCAGGTGCTGAATGCGAGCCATTTGAAAAAAATCCGTTCGTCCCGGGTCTTAGAGGGTTAATCGAGATGAACCAGCATTGGGCTGGTTCGTTAATAAAGACATATTATATCAGGCATCGTAATGAACTTCGCTTTGACCTGAATGAATATACAATAATAAGACAATTATATTACACCAGGATATAAACACTATTTTCAAAATTGAGTATTTATTTTCTGAGTAGTGTTGATGATAGCGTAAAGATTGAAAATGTAGTTAAAAGTAGTGCACTCAGGGCATGACGCATACGTTCTTGTGATAAACATTGGTTGAGACATGAGACGTATTCCAATCTTTTCGGAAATAAATAAAAAGTTGAAAACAGACAACGTTCCAGTAGAAACGTAGAATAAAAAACGACAGAAATATTCCTCTTCAACATTGCTGAGCTTCTTGAGCCATCATCACCTTTCAAAATGGTTAACGTAGAAAAAAAGGCAATATAGAACTTTTCAGTGTAAAAAAACTCACTTCTAGGGGGATCGATCGTCTGACCACGTACTTAAAAGCCGATCCGGGTCATATTTGGGTGTGACTAATATAAAAATAGGAAAACCCATTACCATTTAATTTGTTTCTAAAACTGAATATGTGATACGAATGGAATTGGTTTAGTTCTATATTTGTGCCGGTTAGTCCCTCAAACTTTAATAACTGAAACTCCAGATCGTAACCACCAACTCGAATTATATTCAACGATAGATAATGTGATAATATTCTGTGTCGAAAATAACATGTCGCATAGAAATCGGCTGAAAATACGTATTCTATCTTAGCTTAGCTTAGACTGACTGTACATATCAATGGTTGCTACTCCGTGATTGATCAGAACTGGTGCAAATTGCACTACGATCCAAGTAAATAGTGGTTGGGATTTACCAACTATTCTCGAAGTGCACGTTTCAGCAGCTCGCAAATATTGATCAGTCAGTTGGGAAAGGGAGGGAATGTGAGTGTGTGGTAATTGTTGCTACTAGAGACCGAGAATACCTCTGCATCTCCACATTTACCACGGGAAGGAAGTAGTGTTAGTTGGGTGGGGTAATCAGTAACATAGATCGGAAAGTGGAAAGTGATCCGACCTATGAAACTTCTATACAACTGAATAAGCATTTTCTTACCTTGTTCAATTGTGCATTCTTCGCAAGAATAAACAATCAATCGCTCAAAGTGAGCGATTGTTCATTTGAATTTCGGATTAGGCGCCCGCGTTATCATTTCATTAACGTAAGAAAAGTAAAAAAGAAACGGGATTGAAAATAATTGATAGTAATCGGAAAGCTAATGTTATTCAGCAACCCTTATTTTATCTCTATTTGACGTTAAGTAAGAATGTAAATTTACGTTCATTTTATATGTCGTTTATTTTGCATTACTTTCGCGCGCGCGTGTGTGTCACTTGCCTTGACCAGTATACCGTATTCAGGATCTCACTGGTATTAATCCTGATGTGCCGGTTGGCACTCGTGTTGGGCTTGTGCGCTTTGAGCGGCACACGGTCGCTTCCCAGTCTACATAAAATCGCACATGGTGCAATAAAAGATACTAAATTGGAGACGATATACATACATGTTGTGTGGAAAAGTACCTATCGCCTGCACTTCAGCATCCTACACGACACCATATACATTCATGTGTTGACTGGGTTTGATAGGGCCTGCTTATGGACACATGCAGCTTTTTGTAGAGGTTTAACAGAGCCCACTGTCAAACCCCACTACATCATAGGCAGGCCCCCTAACTCGCAGTGGCCATGGGGAGGGGTCGTCAAGCCCTTGGACATAGTCCCTGCTGCCCCTAAAGTAGGAGAATGGAACGGACCTGGGATTGAACCCATGACCTCCTGCGTATGAGGCAGAAGCAGTAGCCATATGACTACCAAGCCCGCTACGGCTGAAAATACGTATTCTATCAACGATAAACACGTTTGCGTAACGCGACACCATTTGCAGGAGACTGTTTGTCGATCAGCGTAACGCCGCGGTGTTCATATCAATTTAGTTATTTTCATTATAATTTCCGTTTTTCCTGCGATTTTAATTCACAGCCTCATTTCTGTTGATGTATACGAGAAATGCTTAGAATAAATCGAGACTCCAAACCGTATACCAGAGCTGAAAAACGCAATTGCATTTCAAAATGCGAAAAAGTGCAATTCAGCGATGGTGTCGCGTTACGAAATGCAGCGCGCTATATTTATCATATTGAGGATAATTTTACACCTGTTTAATCCTATGTCCCCGAGGCTAATTTTCGAATGCAGACCTAATTTCTCGCTGAAAGTAGGCTCCTCATGGTGTCGCGTTACGCTGGAATGTGTCAAGACTGACTTGGAGGCGTTAGAACGAGCAGTACGAGTGGCGTTCACTAAGCATCGCATGCGCCATCCAAAATCGTCCATTGAGAGAGTCACCCTGCCACGTACAGTAGGAGGAAGAGGCGTCACCGATATACAAACACTATGTGTTTCCCAGATCCAGCAGTTGCGAAGATACTTCGTGGAAAGCCAAAACCGCCACGAAATCTATCGCGCTGTGTGTGAAGCTGACCACGGATTTAGTGCCCTGCATCTGGCGCAGGAGGACTATCAGCTGAATTGCGACATCAAATCTATCGACGAGATGATCGCATCGTGGAAGCAAAAGGATTTGCATGGGACGCACCCCCATCAACTGGAGCTGGAATATATCGACAAAGCGGCATCGAATACGTGGCTGGTGCGAGGCGAACTCTTCTCCGAAACAGAAGGATTCATGGTAGCCATCCAGGACCGGGTAATAGCAACGAAGAACTATCGGAACTATATATTGCACGAAAACGTGGAGGACCGCTGCAGGAAGTGCAATTCAGTAGGAGAGACGATCGAAGATATCGTGTCCGGGTGTTCAGCCTTAGCTGATTCAGCCTATCTCGGTCGTCATAACGAAGTAGCCAATATTGTGCACTAAGCTTGCTTTAAAGCACAACTTGGTTAACCAGTTTGTCGCCTACTACAAATATGTGCCTGTCGACCGCGAGATCATAACGGATGTCCTCATTCGTGCCAGTCGGCCCGATATTGTGGTCTACGACAAAAGGATGAAACGGGTAACCCTCATTGACATTGCTGTACCGCTAGACCATAATGTCCAAACAACATTCTCCAACAAGATAACGAAGTACCACGACTTGACGGAGGAGTTGAAGCAGATGTGGCACCTGGAGGACGTGCGCATAATTCCGGTTGATATCTCAGCAACCGAAATCGTCCCGAAATCTCTTCTGAGATCCTTAGGAGAGCTGGAACTATCTCATAACCTCCATAGCATCCAAAAGACGGTGGTTCTTGGAACTTGCAGCATCGTAAGAAGATTCCTGAACCACCATAACTAATACACCCGGTGCAAAACGTTTATTATAGGATTTTAAGTCAACCGGCGAATGAGATCCACAGAGCCTAATCCCCTTTGGCATTCAGATTGCCCGGGGTAGGTGAAAATTCCCAGCACACTTGCTGAGGAAGTGCCAAAACTCTATAATAATAATAATTAAAATTGAGGTCACTGTACATGTTAAAAATACTTGTAGAACAAAAAATGTCTAAATAAAGAAGAATTTTACTACTTACTACGCGCGCGAGTTATTTTGATCTGGATTCCGCAGACAACGGACCGTTCGGAGAATGACAAATTCTAAAAAAATCCTTCGAAAATTTCTCGCGATATTCTGAATATGGTTATGATGCGTATTGCTGTGAATAACAAAAATTTGACTCAAGTCGAAGATTTTGTCATATTACAAAACATTATCTCTTGGCATCTGTCTGTCCGAGCGACGTTCGCCGATGGATGGTTGCTGTAGATAGTTTCCACTGAGATGGCGTCTTCATCGATTTTATACAAAAGTCACCATTTTATACAAAAGTAGGTTGATCCGACTATCATGAACTGTCTTCAAAGTGCAAAACTCAATCGTAGCTAGCGAATCATGGAATAGAATGGAATCACTAACAGCAACCAAGCTTCAACGCTTATTTTCGCAATTAAACCTTTCTGTTCAGGAAATGCTAGTCCTGAGAAGAACCATTTTTTCCCCGTGTGCCTTTCCAACAACTTTCTGACACCACAGTTTGTAATAAATGTAGTGTAATAAAAGCACTGCCACTGGCGGCACGGGATCGCAACAGTGCTATTTTTGTAGTCAACTCTTTCTTCGTATAAAATGCTGGTTCAATGAGTTTGGATGATCTGCAGCAACCAATGCGATGAATTTTCGTTGGAAATGTTACCAGCGCTGTGTCCGCTCCGCTGCGATCGCTTTGATGCATCTGCTCTTCGTGAAACCTTGTTCGAACTGAGGATTAGATTCAAACCCGCAAGTGATTGTTTTTTGATGTCTGTGCTAGTGATGCATGTACGTGATTGGTTGGTTTACCTATTCCTAAACTTTTTATCAATTATCGATAATAAATAGTTGAAAAACAGTATTTTTAAATTAATACAAAGAAGCGTTGACTCATCCTTGATCGAATGGTCCAAAAAAATTGAAAATCCATCGAGGAACGGCTGAGATATTAAAGTTTAAAGTCTATCATATTTTCGTGACGGTCCCTGATTTTCGCAAAGTGTAAAGTGTAACCCAATATAGAAAAGACAGACGTAGTCCTACGTCAAAAACTGCCAAAATAGCCACCGCCACCTGGAAGAGTTTCGAGCAAAAGAAGAATCATGGAAATTTGACATGGCATGATATACAAAATAGGGATTGAAATGCTTCTAGAAAGTTATAAAAAAAATTGGTCAAACAATTTTTAATTTGTGAGAAATACAACAATCGAGATATCATGTCTATTTTGTGTGCTTTTAAAAATCTAACTCCTTAAATCAAAATTTGTTTGAAAAACATCTTTATTTTATAATGTTATTCATGGTCCTCAAAGCTTAGGAGTTCAACAGTGTAGTGCATGATGTTTGACAGTAGGATAATGCGGGCTACCAAACTGTTTTGTTCGTATAATGGTTGCGTAAAATATGCTTCTACAAATTACTAAAAACTAATGTCTGGACGGAGCTATTATAACGTCACCAAGCCTATTGCGTAGATCTGCTCAAGAGCTTGCGACCGATGTATAAATATGATACTTTTCAGACAACAATATTGGAAAGTTGGTTATTTTGTCAAAAACACGTGATTGTTATTTCTATGATACGCCCCCACCCTTCTCTAAAAATTGTAAAAATCGAAACCGCCCCGATTATAAAAATACAGGTTATAAGCTGTGTATTCGTCATATTTTAATGGGCTCTCCTTAGCCGTGCGATAATACGCGCGGCTACAAAGCAAGACCATGCTGAGGGTGTCTGGGTTCGATTCCCGGTGCCGGTCTAGGCAATTTTCGGATTGGAAATTGTCTCGACTTCCCTGGGCATAAAAGTATTATCGTGTTAGCCTCATGATATACGAATTCAAAAATGGTATCTTGACTTAGAAATCTCGAAGTTAATAACTGTGGAAGCGCTGAACTGAAAATAACTGAATTTTCTGGAGACCATGGTGCACAGTTTTGTTTAGAATCTCTCGCGGGCACTCGGATGATGAACTTATTGTAAATAATAAAAATCACAAAAATAAAGAACTAAAAATAAAATAAAAACTCGGTCGATTATCAGCCGCATCTAACATTGAGAACAGATGCTCAATCAGATTTGCTCCCCCTCCCTCAATTCCCTGTTTGCTTACGACCATAGTTCTCACCGGGGTTGGTTATCCATTTTTCCCTAAGGTTGCTCGTATCCCGGCCAGCACCACGAGGAAAGAGTTCTCGCTTAACTTTTCAAAAGGACCTAAGTAACATTTTTTTCATGAATTAATTTGAATAGGCTAGGTGTACCAGTTGTGGCTATAGCACCAGTTGTCGCACTAGTGCTTTATATGCGAAATGACCAATAAAATCACTGCGAACCAAGTTCATATCGATAAAGCATATTCATATGACACGATAACACCTTTGATTTCCTCCAAAACAAGCAAAGCATAATTGTAAAAATTGATTTTGCTTAATTTTTAACGTTCTTTGCACCAGTTGTGGCACTAGTGGTCCCTATTTGGCCAGTCCCATAAGAAAACAATGGAATTTGTCAAATAAGGAACCAAAATTAAGAATAGTGCCACAACTGGTGCATGCGTTCCTATTATGGATTAATCAATTTTGAAGGTAATAACAAATTTTATTGTGTTTTTCACAGCTGTTCTAAGGAGCATGAAGTAAAACCTTTCGCTTGATATATAAAGTCCACCCACATGCCTTTTACTTAATTTTTAAAAAATAGTTGTTCTTAAGTATGGCGACAATTGGTACACCGACCCTAGCACAATCAAAAGCTTTCATGTTTTTCTGTTGATTGCGCTATTCAAAATTATTCATGAAAAAAATGTTACTTAGGTCCTTTTGAAAAGTTAAGCGAGAGTTGCTGGGTAAATGGCTAAGGTCCGCGAATTGGGGTCTATTTTATTTCTTCTTGTACGCATTTCCCAGCATTAGCCGTGACACAATTTAGTTCTATATCGTCCTTTCTACGAATGTTATTGATATAGGAGCATGTTAATAATAATGAAGCAAATTCCCTACCTCGCCTTAAGGTGGGATTGTACATTGAAGGGTTAAGTGCGTAGGCTTCTTATACGGGTATTGTTTGTATAAAACTCATGCAGAACTGTAAAGGTTTTATGTAATATTAGAATAAAAAATCAACTTAATATATATCAAGATTTCATACAGATTTTTTAGATTCTTATACAGAATTGAGAGTAAATCTGTTATTCACTGGTTGGGTTTGGTCAAATTATTTTCCACAATGAGGCAACCTCTGTTAAAACAAATAAATAGGTACCTACCATGAAAATGAACAGTCGAGGGTTGTTTACTTCATCGAAATTCATCAGGTCAAGGCCATTCCTACTTTTCCAATCAAATGCTCAATATGGGGAAAAACGAAAACGCAATATACCATTTGTACATTTCCGGCACGTTCATGGGAAAACTAGTTTTCCAAGAAGGCAAACAAGGGGAAAATGTCTTTTTCGCTTTGGGACTTTCCGTAGAATCACGTTTCGAAGGGGGTGACTGCAGCCATCAGTGAGCGGCATCGACATCGTTTCCAGTTTTTTGAGGTTTGATTCTTTCGCTTCCCGTTTTGCGCTCGGAACGCGCCCGTTTGACAATGACCAACGACTTCATTGAAATTGATATGGCGAAAAATTGAGTTGTTTGAATGATTTTGTTGCACTCTGGCTATGTGACAAAGTTGGTTGCCTGTGGCGAGGCATGTTCCTGCAACTAACTGTCATAACTTATGTGTGAGTAATCGTTGGAACGTGATTGGTAGTAAAGTTATTAAAGCTGAAAACTGTTCTGTCCAATAATTTGGATCGTATATTGATCACATTTAATGAACCAGTATCTCATATGACAAATATGGTTTGAAAATTTCAAACCGAATAGACTACTTTCAGCACGATGAATCCACCGACATGACACGACGTAATTAAATTAATTTTCTATAAATTACGATCCATTCAAAAGTTAATTTAATCTGAAAGGCCATGCAACCACTCGTCAAAGTTTTAACCACCATTCGAAACTGGCAGTCACCACTGCCGCTCCAAAACCAGACCAATGAGCAATCTGACTGTACCCGTACGAGCGGCATGACATTCTTCATCCAAACAATCAACACAATTTTAAGTTTTTATTATCAACCTCCTTCCTCTATCTCTCTCGTACTCTACCCTTGGAAAGTTTTTGTATTGACAAAAGCCTCCATCATCAGCAGCAAGTCTAGGACCGGCGTTCTACGCGAAATGTCAACGAACGAATTGCCCCGACTCAGCCATCCCGAGGGGAAGAGGCGATAAATTCATCAACCCAATCTCGCCTTCGTCGTAATCAAATTTTCTGAAAACCATCCCAATAACAACAAGTTGGCTCTAATTCATTCTTCAGGCGGGATTTGGGGTTGCGAGCAGATCTGATATCCGCCCATGGGAGCAGAAGCTATATATGGAGCAACAGTTTAAGGCCGAGGAAGTGCACAGTGGAAGCTCGAGTAGCGCTAATTGAAACAGTCGACGTTTATAAATGTCGCATACGATACATACGATCCAAATAGAGCCAAAAATTGTGCTTAAAATATTGTAGACCAAACATGACATAAAAAAAATTGAATTTTCTTTTTGTACACTTTAAAATGTAAAATGTTTCGAATATTAATTGAGTTATTTTTTAGTTTGTTTTTCTTCGGAGTTTTTTTCCTCATCTCTTTTAATGTGCTAAAACAATAAACTATCCCATCACCAAACAAATCAAATAGTGATTTCCAATTTAAACATAAACTTCGAAGTGCATCGTGAGTCGAAAGTCGACTGTACCAAATTGGCGCAAGCAACACTGACGGCAGGGCCACTAAACTGACTGCACACCATCGTAAATTAGGGCTCTATTTTACGATTTGCCTTTCACAGAGTTGCATCGTGGAGGGGAGAAGGGATTTGTTAGAACACTTTTATTCTTGGAGGATTACTGAAGTGAAATGCCGTCATCGTCTTGGTGCTTGAAGCTTGAGTCGATTGCCTTTTCGGTCCACTTGATAGCACCATCAGATTTTTGGCGTTGGTCCAGTATTTGTTGAAAGTTAAATTCAAGTGTTCAATTAGTGCAAATAAATATGGAAGGAAATTTGGACATAGTTCGACGAATTTTCCTCACTACAGCAGCCGACGGATACAATGGTATCAATTTATCGTTTGTGCTTCCTTTTCCTGAACATGATGACGATAACAACCATCCTTTTTCCCCTTCGTGGGAAAACTGAACTGGAAAATGTGATTCTGTAACATAGCACATATGATGATATCATTTCCTGCCTCGTGTAAGTGCGAGTGTTCGCCGAAACATCAAGGCCATTTGGTGGATATATTTAATGCTCGAGGGGTGCTGGAGCATTTGGAACTGTTGTAATACCGAGAATGCAAAAGGGATACATTTTATGCCTTGTAATGACTTTTCCGGGGAAAAGGCGGCAAAAAGGCTTTCCGTCCAAAATGAGTCAACGGGTTTTTATTATTTTCAACTAGAAGTTTACTTTGTCATAATAGGGGATGTTTCTAGTATAGTCCGTGGATCAATATTCTCAATGAAAATTATTCTATTTTAAGAACATTATATGAGGATCAATCACCTTACGTATTTGTAATGACATTTCAATCGAATACCTGCACACACCATGGAACATCTGAATCGTCGTTCAGACATTTTATAGGGATTGATATAGAGCACAAACTTCTATAAGAAAATCTTATCTGCTATCTTCTCGACATGACGTTGCGAAGCATAATTTCATTTTCGCCGATTCAAAATTCCATCAAGAAATATTCTCCTATCAACAAGGTCACAATCACCGACTCGTGTGTAATTGATTGTCAACACCCGATCCATCAGTGCACTTTAATCTGCGTGGCCAAATTGCATCACACTGAAACGGTTCCATTCGTCAACAAGCGAGAGTGGAGTGTGAACATTAATTTTCAAGGGTAGTAACATACTGTTTAACATCTCCGAAAAAAAAAAATAAACCGACCCGAACATTCGGGCCGTGCTTGAGGCTTCTTCACTCCGACGAACCGACGCCGCATTGTTTCACTTTCGATAGGGGCTCATAATCGATTTTTGCGCGCACTTTAGTCCCGTATTTTGTGGTACTTTTATGCCCCAAACGAACCATATCAGCCCGGTGTGAGTGCGACTAATGCTCGGTGGTTAATCAATTAGCAGCTTGGTGATGTTGTTGAATTACTTGGTTTGTTTTGCATACTTACATTCGATTCTAAATCGATGGAGGAAAAACAGTTCGAATTTTTGTTTTCGGAAGCATTCATTGACGTAGATCGGTAGAGAATATGATTCAACTAGGACCGTTGCTCGTATGAGGTGTGGGACCTCCTGTGAAGATACTCCCCGTCATTATCGCAATTCGTTACGGATCTGAGGAATGGCTTCTTTGACGGCACCCCAAGTGAACAGACTCCAAAAACACAACAATTTTCAATACCCACCTTCCGGTAGTTCCATTATTGATGGCTTCTTGTCGGCTTTTTGTGGGATGATTTTCGGTTTGGCTTCCCCCAATCAGTGAGGAGAACAAAAAATCACTCACTTTTTCGGATAATTGCTCCCGCCGTTCATGTAATTGATGGAATCACACAGCAAACACCCGTAGAGGAAAGTGTAGACATCTCGTGGGAAAAAGAAGGAGAAAACCGCCGAAAATTGCGAACGCGGAAAACAGTAGCGCAACGAACCTTATTTCACAATCGCTGAAAGGAAACTCTTGCGGTGAGGCGTCGATTAAGGTCGTAAACGCTTAACACAGGTAGCCAGGATGCCAAGCCCGCTACACACAGCCAGTAGCAGCGTCGCGTCAAGTCTTGTATTGATTCACCACCGAACGGCCGACCGATCGATCGATCGATCGATGATTGCATTGTGAATCTTCAAGATCGATCAACGCGGCCAGCAACATCATTAGTGGCAAGTGTTAATGGTTCTGCAAAATAATGCTGAGGATGATGACGGCGGGTACGAAGTTCTACAATTCATTTTGCATCGACACAAGCGTGGATACAGGAAGCATTTGTATAAAACATAAAATTTCATCAAATTTATTCTTTTAAGATGAACCACAACTCAGCGGAAGATTTATTTATTTATCATCAGACTAAGGCCGGAGTGGCCTGTGCTGCACATAAAAGACTTCTCCATTCAGCTCGGTCCATGGCTGCACTTCGCCAACCACGCAGTCTGCGGAGGGTCCGCAAGTCGTCCTCCACCTGATCGATCCACCTTGCCCGCTGTGCACCTCGCCTTCTTGCTCCCGTCGGATCGTTGTCGAGAACCATTTTCACCGGATTACTGTCCGACATTCTGGCTACGTGCCCGGCCCACCGCAGTCTTCCGATTTTCGCGGTGTGAACGATGGATGGTTCTCCCAACAGCTGATGCAACTCGTGGTTCATTCGCCTCCTCCACGTACCGTCCGCCATCTGCACCCCACCATAGATGGTACGCAACACTTTCCTTTCGAAAACTCCCAGTGCGTGTTGGTCCTCCACGAGCATCGTCCAGGTCTCGTGTCTGTAGAGAACTACCGGTCTTATAAGCGTTTTGTAGATAGTCAGTTTGGTACGGCGGCGAACTCTATTCGATCGGAGCGTCTTGCGGAGTCCAAAGTACGTACGATTTCCAGCCACTATGCGTCTCCGAATTTCTCTGCTGGTATCGTTATCGGCGGTCACCAGTGAGCCCAAGTACACGAATTCTTCAACCACCTCGATTTCGTCACCACCGATAGAAACTCGTGGTGGGTGGCTCACATTGACCTCTCTTGAGCCTCTTCGTATCATGTACTTCGTCTTCGACGTGTTGATGACTAGTCCAATCCGTTTAGCTTCGCTTTTCAGTCTGATGTAGGCTTTCTCCGTCCTCTCAAAGTTACGTGCCATGATATCAATGTCGTCGGCGAAACCAAATAACTGGACGGACTTCGTGAAAATCGTACCACTCGTGTCAATCCCTGCCCTCGTATTACTCCCTCCAAAGCGATGGTGAATAGCAGACACGAAAGACCATCACTTTACCGTAACCCTCTACGCGTTTCGAAGGGACTCGAGAATGTCCCTGAAACTCGAACTACGCACATCACCCGATCCATCGTCGCCTTGATCAACCGTATCAGTTTATCCGGAAATCCGTTTTCATGCATTAGCTGCCATAGCTGGTCTCGATCGATTGTATCATATGCGGCTTTGAAGTCGATAAATAGATGATGTGTGGGCACGTTGTATTCGCGGCATTTCTGCAATACCTGACGTATGGCGAACACCTGGTCTGTGGTAGAGCGTTCACCCATAAATCCCGCCTGGTACTGCCCCACGAACTCTCTTGCAATTGGTGTTAGTCGGCGGCATAAAATTTGGGAGAGTACCTTGTAGGCGGCGTTCAGCAATGTTATTGCGCGGTAGTTGCTACAATCCAGCTTATCGCCCTTTTTGTAGATGGGACACACGACACCTTCCATCCACTCCTGCGGCAGAACCTCATCCTCCCAAACCTTGGTAATCACCCAGTGCAGCGCTCTAGCCAGTGCTTTACCACCGTGTTTAAACAGCTCTCCTGGTAGTTGGTCAACTCCAGGGGCTTTGTTGTTTTTCAGCCGGCCGATCTCCTCCTGGATTTCCTGGAGATTCGGAGCCAGAAGTCGCATGTCCTGCGCGCGTGCTCCTAGGTTCAATACCATCGTTCGTAAGAAGGTTCCCGTTTATATCCTTACACATATCGGGCTGTGGCACGTGGCCCTTACGTGAACGGTTCAACTTCTCATAGAACTTTCGTGTGTTATTAGCGCGGTACAGTTGCTCCGTCTCTTCACGGTCTCGATCTCCCTGCTGGCGCTTTTTCCTCCGGAAAATCGAGTTTTGTCTGTTCCGCGCCTGTTTATATCATGCCTCGTTCGCCCTCGTGCAGTGTTGCAGCAATCTCGCCCATGCTGCATTCTTCTCCTCAACTAACTGCTCACATTCGCCGTCATACCAGTCGTTTCTCTGATCCGGAGCCACCGTGCCTAGTGCAGCGGTTGCGGTGCTTCCAATGGCGGATCGAATATCTCTCCAGCCATCTTCAAGAGATGCTGCGCCTAGCTGCTCTTCCGTTGGGAGTGCCACTTCCAGCTGCTGCGCGTAGTCTTGGGCTAGTCTACCGTCTTGTAGCCGCCCAATGTTAAGCCGCGGCGGACGATTTCGACGCGTGTTGATCACCGTCGAGAGTTTTGAGCGCAGACATACTGCGACGAGGTAGTGGTCGGATTCAATATTCGCACTGCGGTAAGTGCGTACGTTCGTGATGTCGGAGAAGAATTTACCGTCGATTAGAACGTGGTCGATTTGGTTTTCCGTTACTTGATTAGGTGATTTCCATGTGGCCTTGTGGATATTCTTGCAGGGAAGAAAGTGCTTCGGACTACCATTCCGCGAGAGGCTGCAAAGTTTATGCATCGTTGGCCGTTGTCGTTCGATACGGTATGCAGACTATCCGGTCCGATGACCGGTCTATACATTTCCTCCCTACCTACCTGAGCGTTCATGTCACCGATGACGATTTTGACGTCCCGCAGTGGGCATCCATCGTGGCTGTATGCTCCAGCTGCGCATAGAACGCTTCTTTCTCGTCGTCGGATCTCCCTTCGTGTGGGCAGTGCACGTTGATGATGCTATAGTTGAAGAAACGGGCTTTATCCTCAGCTTGCACATCCTTGCGTTGATTGGCTGCCACCCAATCACGCGTTGGCGCATCTTTCCCAGCACTATGAAGCCGGTTCCCAGCTCGTTGGTGGTGCCACAGCTTTGGTAGAAGGTAGCCGCTCGATGCCCGCTTTTCCACACTTTCTGTCCTGTCCAGCAGATTTCCTGCAGCGCTACGACATCGAAGTTGCGGGGATGTAATTCATCGTAGATTATCCTGTCGCAACCTGCGAAGCCTAGCGACTTGCAGTTCCATGTTCCAAGCTTCCAATCGTGATCCTTTATTCGTCGCCTAGGTCGTTGCCGATTGTATCGAGTCGTATTATCTTCTATGTCGTTCGTAATAGTTGTTTTTAAAGGCGGCTTATTGACGGCGGCTGTTTAACGTCCCACCTAACACCAGGACTTGGGCTTGTGCGCTTTGAGCGGCACACGGTCGCTTTGGCGGAGCCTACTTGCAGATACATGCAGCTTTTTATAGAGGTTTAACAGGGCTCACTGTCAAACCCCACCACATCCTAGGCAGGCGCCACAACTCGCAGATGGCCTGGGGAGGGATCGTCAAGCCCTTGGACATAGTCCCTGCTGCCCCCAGCGGAAGATATAAAGCTGCGAATTGATCGATAGAATCGGTACGAATTACATTAAGTTTGATTCATGAATTTATTTTGATTGCAGATGTGCTAACATACAATCATAATCATAACTTGACTCAGACATCAAATATGCAACAACTGGTACTAGATGGTGCTTGTTCAGTATTATTTCTGTGAAGATCTTCTTTGGACCATCACTCCGGTACCAAAAACAATTGCCAAAGGCTACACCTAACCAATTTCTGGACATATGTGGAATTGCTATATTCCAATTGTCGCACACAGTCTAATCCCTTTCTTTCGGAACCTTATATCCAATCGGAACGCCTTATATCCAGCCGGCCGAAAAAGTCACGGTGTTCCAGATATTGCAGAATAGTTGATACAACATTTGCGCAGCATGGGGTAAGCTATGAGCATCTCTGCTGTTATGCGATCAAACCGGGAGCCTTGTTGAATTGAATTGTTTGAATGGCCTTTTCAATCTTCTGCGACGATGGGGCTTCGGAGTTGACGCCGTACCCTTGTTGATGGTTTGTCGGGTTTCAAAATTTGAAGTGGTTTATCGAAGTGTTTCAGTTAGGTCGGTATCGTATAGTATCGCGCATCGTAACGTATCGCGTAGAGTAGGCGAATACCATCAGCTGTTGCGGTTTTCCTTGCGGCACACTAGGGTAAATGATGTATCTTGGACAAGCGCAGGACATTCATTAGAAAATATATCGAGATTGAATAGTATAAAACAATTGAAAACCACTAGGTTCATCCAAATACATAACCTATGATTAGTCTTGTGTTTCCATTACACAATTTTTGAGTAAATTACGTTTACTAGGTGTAAACTGTGATATACTGCGAACTGAAATATTTTCTTTTTGGACATAAAATATATAATTTCGACATGGAAAATGCATATATTTTGGACAGAGTCATTTTCTCCTAATTTAAAAATGGCCACCTACAGATCTCAATGGTATAACTTACCTACACGTATCCACATTCATTTAAGTGCATTTATTTGCTTAACTGACATTGATTAAACCAGAAATTAACATTGTTTCGCAATCTTATCGATATCGTTGAAAACAGCCTAAAAGTTGGCAATTAATGGTTCATCCATGTACTGTACATGGGGTGACCAATAAATGTCTGATGCATAAAACATAACTTCATTTTGGTCACTCCTTTTTCACCCGTCTCAAGTTCATGTTAAGCGATTGGAATATGTTAGTATCTCAATCACAATCAAACTTTGGCCGCAGGACCCCAAGATTGCCGTTTGAACCAATTTAAACGTGTTTCAGGTGAATGTTACGAAGAGTACAATAACGCATGTTCTCCTGCATCCTGGCGTCCAGCAGGAACTTCGGTAGAAAGCTTTAATTTTTAGATAATTTTAAAGATAAATAATAGTTGATTTGTGAATTCTCATCAGGAGCCGCTAGAGTTGAGGTAAAAGTATGCAATGATCATACTTCCGATAAAAATTTACCTACACATTATCTAAAATTGAACGAAGAAGCTCAGGCTTGTCCAAAATATGTACATGTCCAAAATATATCATTTACCCTAGTCCCACCTGCAACAGTGCTTAACTTCTTTCTCCAAATCCTAATGCTATTGACGGGACTCTTATTGGACTGCTCTGGTTCATGCCTGTTCTATCGCGCCCTTTATTTCTCTACGCCAGGTTGCATAGCTGTAGGGGAAGAGGCCCCAAAACGCCCCCCCGATGCAAAACGCCTTTTGTGGTTTCCCTCATATTTACCTTCCTTAAGATGTCCGTAACAAAACTTGATCTAAAATTATGTAGGACTAGCAGACCCGACGAACTTTGTTTCGCCTAATAGTGATTTATTCTCTGATTAGTTCTCGAGTTAAGCAGAAATGTGTGTTTTATTTGTATGGGAGCCCCCCTTTCCAAAAGGCGGAGGGGTCTCAAACCATCTTAAGAACCTTCCCCGACCCCAAAAACCTCTGTATGTAAATTTTCACGCCGATCGGTTCAGTAGTTTCCGAGTCTATAAGGGTCAGACAGACAGAAATTTATTTTTATGTATATAGAAGAAGAAGAAGAAGATAGGCGAAGAAAGTTTCAAAATAGTGCATGGGAAGGTCGGAAAAACCGAAATTTCCACATTTTGAAGAAACATCTAACATTTTGGCGAGGCAAAACGCCCTAGTGGCAATAACCTACAAAATACTTGCGTCTCCACGGACTATCCATACTAGAATGCTGATTCGCCGACGCGTGGTACTTTGTTCCCTAGGAGCTGTCAGCTAAAAGGCGTTTTGCCTCATGAGTTTTCCGGCAACAGAATATCACCACTTTTTTGAAATGTGAATATTATCAATATGATTGAGATTTTTGACAATTTTTGAATGGCATCAACTAGCTTTCTTGTTTAACTGATGCATAATGTAAAAATACCGATGAATAGCGTTACAAATAAGACAATAGAGCAGTTTTTGCTTAGCTAGGGCATATTGCCCCCCTTCCCCTAATCCACTTTTCACGCTGACTACGCAACTCATCCAGGATGTTCTCGCTTGTTTCGATAAGGGCATTCTTGGTTGCCGTCCACTGCTCTCCTACGGTGTCACCCGAACATCAACTGGCCGAATTTTTAAGTTCTTCAACAAACGATATAATCACAGCTGGATCCGAGCAATGTGTGATTAGATTTCGCCAATTAATAGGACAAACGCGATGTCTGCGCTGCATTTCTAACTGATGGTGCAGATATAATTGATTTTCCGTTAAATCAGTAGTGTTTCAAATAGTTCTGGGACATTCTTTTTGAATATAAATTTGAAATATGCATTTTCCCAGTAGGCCGTTTCTTATAACAGTTCAGTTTCAAAGCTTGAAGCTGTTCTATATGTAATCCATGCATGAAACAAGATTTAAATAGGGGTAATGACGGCTTTGGCAAGTTTTGTTCTATTATTGTCAGGGGTTTTTTTTTATGACTGATTATGCTCAAATTTGGCCCAAATATTCTTTGTATATCAAAGAATATTGTGGCCAAATTTCATAAATTTCGGTCGAAAAAAAACCCCTGCCAATAATAGAACAAAACCTGCCAAAGCCGTCTGTTCCCCTATTTTTCAACTGTTTTGGTGTACAATTTCGTCATTTTTTTGTATGGATGAACATACTTTGCAAGTTTTATGTCGAATTCGTTTTTAAAAAGTTCCAACCTAGGTTGGAACCAGTTCCAACCTAAGTGCTGTCAAAGTGTTTTTTCATTCGCTCAGGTTGGAACTAGGTTCGCACTAGTTCCAACCCCAAAGCTGTCGGTTTCACACCTGGTTCACCAATACAACTGTACTTTAACTGTCAAAACCATGTGGATAGGTGGGACTGGGTGGAATAAACAAGCAGAAGAGAAAAACGAAAAAGTCCGTTTATTCCTTGGTTTATTCAAATAAAATGCGCGTTGAAAATCTTTTTTTCGGGGAATTTTGTGATATTAAATTTTGTTATTGTAGTTTTAAATGACGGTACTGTTGGCTAAATTCAGTTTTAAAAATAATTGTTAGGTAGATTATTCGTAAGTCCATTCACGTATTTCCTCACAGATTGTGTCCTAAATTAGATCGGTGAATAGAATTATGTAGTTTGGAATTCCCCTTGAAACTCGTTCACAAAATCCACTAAGAATTGTCAGACAAATATATTTGAGGAATACCAATAGAGGTAATAAACTATAGAGGAAGATTGTCGCTGTCGTCACTGGCGAAACATCTTTTGCTGGCGAGGATAGGGCACTAAATGTCAACGAAGGAAAAATCAGAACGTTTTGGCAGATAGGTACCCAACATGTTCAGGAACGATAACAAAGGGAACCGTAACGACAATCGTCCTCTATAGTTTATTACCTCTATTGGAATACCGAATAGAATTTCATTTATTTAGTCTACATCTAAACAGATAACACTGAATCAACAATTTGACGCCACAATACACGGTTCGAGGCCGCATCTCTCCATCCTCGAATACGCCCCACGCTCGCCAAGTCGCTTTGCACCTGGTCTGCCCATCTCGCTTGTTGCGCTTCGCGTCGTCTCGTACCTGCCGGATTGGAAGCGAACACCATCTTTGCAGGGTTGCTGTCCGGCATTCCTGCAACATGCCCTGCCCAGTGCCCATCGTACTTGCAAGTCCTCCTCGAGCATTGTCCAAGTTTCATGTCCGTAGAGGACAACCGGTCGTATTAGCGTCTTGTACATGACACATTTAGTGCGGTGGCGAATCTTTGTTGACCGCAGTTTCTTCTGAAGCTCGTAGTAGGCCCGATGATGCGCCTTCGTATTTCACGACTAACATTGTTATCAGCCGTTAGCAAAGATCCGAGCTAGACGAATTCCTCGACCACCTCGAAGGTATCCCCGCCTATCGTAACACTGCTTCCCAGGCAGGCCCTGTCGCGCTCGGTTCCGCCCACAAGCATGTACTTTGTCTTTGACGCATTCACCACCAGTCCAACTTTTGTTGCTTCACGTTTCAGGCGAGTACACAGTTCTGCCACTTTTTCAAATTTTCGGCCGACAATGTCCATGTCATCCGCGAAACAAATAAATTGACTGGATCTGTTGAAAACCGTGCCCCGGTTGTTACACCCGGCTCTCCGCATGACACCTTCTAGCGCAATGTTGAACAACAGGCACGAAAGTCCATCACCTTGTCTTAGTCCCCGGCGCGATTCGAACGAACTGGAGCCCGAAATCTTCACACAGTTTTGCACACCATTCACCGTTGCTTTGATCAGTCTGGTAAGCTTCCCAGGGAAGCTGCTCTCGTCCATAAGAACCAAGAATCAGGGCATCTAATAACATGAAATTAGAGAGCGATCCATCACCAAATTAAAAAACCCGATTCATCCACCTAGCGGTGTTTGTGCTTTCTCGTGCACTTATAACTAAAAAGACTTGAGTGATATTTTCTTATCGTGTTTTTTGTATAGAAATCGTATTTTGGCCATAACTTTTGATCCTATAGTCCGATCTGGCTAATTTTCAATAGGAAACAATGGGACAGGATTAAGGAAATCAAATGCATTTAGATTTTTTTTTCATTTTGAATGTGAAAGAAACTGTTGTTCAACGATTAAACTTCCCATGATCGCAAATTTGTAACACTTGCAATTTTGTTCATTTTGAAGAAAGCCTGTGAATCGTTCAGAAAGCTCAATTTTTTGCATCTATCCCCACAACAGTAAAATAGGCTTTACGAGCTTGCTTATCTGCGGTAAGATTGAAATGATTGAGTTTTTGGGGAGGATTGACAAACAATTTACAAAATCAACCAACATGCAAATGATACAAATATGAGTTCATGGGCAGTAAAAATATCAGCAGAGGCTTTATCTTCTACCTTATTGAACTGTCCATGATAACATTGAGTAGAATTTAGAGATGGTCGGGTTTCACATTTTTTAAACCCGAACCCGACCCGAACCCTGTGCGCCGGTCGTATAATCGGCGGCGGCGGCGTGGTGGTCATTTTTGCCCCGGCGGCGGCGGCGGCGCGCCTTTGGCTTTTATCGGCGGCGGCGGTGTGAACCGGCGTGGATGAAAAAATGAATGGCTAAAAAAATAATTTCAACGCAGATTTTTTTATTCACACGGTACGAATCACCCGTATACAAAATCGACTTCAGTTAAAATTGTAATTTTATACGCTTTCCTATCATCCAACAGCACATTCAATAGTGTCTTTCGTCCGTCGTCCACCGCAGCTTAGCGGGTACTGATGAAACCAAATTCCCAGCACCAGGTACCAGCCGATCTCTCGCAATACATTTTCAGAACTAACTCTCTCAAATGTATTTTTGTACAAATGTCAACCAAGTAGGATGAGTATTTAGTATTGTCCGGCTCCTACACACTTGCTTCATCAGCAACGGCAAATGCTGGGTAAAGGGTACCATTGGTACTTGGCGTACCTGAAGGAATAAAATAGACCCCATCTCGCGGTCCTTAGCCTCTTACCCAGCAATTCTATCCCTACCTCCTCGCGGTGCTGGCCGGGATACGAGCAACCTTAGGGAAGATCGGGTAACCAACCCCGGTGGGAACTATGGTCGTATGCTGACAGGGAAGGGGGGGTTTGCTCCTCTCCGGAGGTGCAAATCTTATTGAGCGTCTGTTCTCCATGTCAGGATCGGCTCACAACAGCGTCTGTTCTCCATGTTAGGGGCGGCTGATCATCGTCCGAGTGCCAGCGAGGGACTCTAAGTGAAACTGCACAGTAAAAAAAAATTTGTAATATCACATCAGATTTGATGCACATCATCGCCGTCGCAAATCGTATGTGATATTACATCAGTTTTGTGCTACAAAAAGTGACGTACTTGGAATTTTCTCCTCCAAATAATGCGATTTGTGACGTAATATTTTCGACGTAATTATAAAAACGATGTAAAAATCAGTCAGCAGAAACATCGCTTTCGGCAGCTGGGTTAGGGGTGTTCGGGAATTTTCTTTCATACTTCCGAAAATCATGTTGAAGAAATGCAATACATTATTTTATTTCTTAAAATGTTGTACATAAACATAACGTATGAAAAAGTATAATTCAGACACTGCTTTTATAATAAAAGTTTTAAAATTTTAGGTTTTCATAGTTTTTATTGTTCTTCAGAGTTTGAGATTTTAATGCGTTAGGATTTTTAGTCAGATCACTATACTTTTGGATACTAATAGACCTGTACGGTGATTTAATTATTGTCGGCGAAAGCATGATAGATTAATTTTATTCGACGCGCCATGGCTGGGGTGCGGCGGCGTCATGTGATTTGCATTTATTTTCATAGATCATTTTCAGACAGCGGCGTGGGTCGACGTGGGCTAATTTTACTCATACAAATTCTGCCGAAATCTTCGGGAATTTCCAAAGGAGTTCCTCCAACAGTTCCTCTAGAAATTCCTCCAGCAGTTCCTCAAAGAATTCCTCCGGAAGTTCCTCCAGGAGTTCCATCGGAAGCTTCTCTAGGAATTCTTCCGAAAGTTTCTCCAGGAATTCCTTTTTTTTAAAGCTTTATTTATGTGTTTTTTTTTTCAAGAATTCCTCCGAAAGTTCCTCCAGGAATTCCTCCGGAAATTCCTTTAGAAATTCCTCCGGAAATTCCTCTAGGAATTCCTCCAGGAACTCCTCCGGAAGTTCATCCACGAATTCCTCCAAAAATTCCTCTCGGATTTCTTTGGAAGTTTCTCTAGGATTTCCTTTGGATGTTCCTCTAGGAATTCCTTCGCAAGTTCCTCTAGGAATTCATTTGGAAGTTTCTCTCCATGAATTCCTCCGGAAGCTCCTCTAAGCATTCCTCCGGAAGTTCTTCCAAGAATTTCTCCAGAAGATCCTCCAGGAACTTTTCCGGGAGTTCCTTCAGCAATTCTTCCGGAAGTTCCTCCAGGAACCTCTCCAAAATTTTTCTAGAAATTCCTCTGAAAGATGCTCTAGGAATTCCTTTGGAAGTTCCTCCAGTAATTCCTCCAGAATTTCCTCCAGGAATTCCTCCGGAAGTTCCTCCAATAATTCCTCCAGAAGTTTCTCTAGGAATTCCTCCGAAAATTCCACCAAAAGCTCCTCCGAAAGTGCCTCCAGGAATTCCTCCGAAAGTTCCTCCAGGAATTCCTCCGGAAGTCCCTCCAGGAATTCTTCCGGAAGCCCCTCCAGGAATTCCTCCGAAAATCCTTCAGGAATTCCTGTAGAAGTTCCTCCAGAAATTCTTCCAGAAGTTCATCTAGGAATTCTTCTGGAAGTTCCTCCAGGAATTCCTCCGGAAGTTTCTCAAGGAATTCTTCCGAAAATTCCACCAGGAGTTTCTCCAGAAGTTCCTCCAGGAACCCCTCCAAAAGTTCCTCTAGGAATTTCTCTGAAAGATCCTCTAGGAATTCCTCTAGAAGTTCCTCCAGTAAATCCTCCAACAATTCCACCCGAAGTTCCACCAGAAATTCTTCCAAGAGTTCATCTAGGAATTTATCCGGAAGTTCCTCCAGGAGTTCTTCCGAAAGTTCCTCCAGGAATTCCTCCGGAAGCTCCTCCAATAATTCCTCCAGAAGTTCCTCCAGGAATTCCTACGAAAGTTCCTCTGGAAGTTCCTCCGGAGGTTTCTCTAGGAATTCCCCCGAAAATTCCTCCAGGAATTCCTCCGGAAGCTCCTCCAGGAATTCCTCCAGAAGTTCCTCCAGGAATTCCTCCGGAAGTTGCTCTTGGAATTTCTCCAAAAGTTCCTCTAGGAACACCTCCGGAAGTGCCTCCAGGAATTCCTCCGCAAGTTCCTCTAGGAATTCCTTTGAAAGTTTCTCTGGAAATTTAACCGGAAGTTCCTCTAGAAATTCCTTCGGAATTTCCTCTCGACATTTCTCCGGAAGTTGCTCCAGTAATTCCTTCAGAAGTTCCTCCTGGAATTCCTCCAGAAGTTCCTCTAGCAATTCCTCCAGAAGTTCCTCCACAAATTCCTCCGGAAGTTCCTCTAGGAATTCCTCCGGAAGTTCGTTTAGGAATTCCTCCGGAAGTTCGTTTAGGAATTCCTCCGGAAGTTCGTTTAGCAAATCCTCCGGAAGTTCGTTTAGGAATTCCTCCGGAAGTTCCTCTAGGAATTCCTCCGGAAGTTGCTCTAGGAATTCCTCCGGAAGTTCCTCTAGAAATTCCTCTGGAAGTTCCTCTAGGAATTCCTCCGAAAGTTCCTCCAGGAATTCCTTCGAAAGCTCCCCCAAGAACTCCTCCGCAAGTTCCTCCAGAAGCACATCCAACAATTCCTCCAGGAATTCCTGCGGAAGTTCCTCCAGGAATTCTTCCAGAAGTTCATCTAGGAATTCTTCTGGAAGTTCCTCCAAGAATTCCTCCGGAAGTTTCTCCAGGAATTCTGCCGAAAATTCCACCAGGAGTTTCTCCAGAAGTTGCTCCAGTAATTCCTTCAGAAGTTCCTATTGGAATTCCTCCAGAAGTTCCTCCAGCAATTCTTCCGGAAGTTCCTCCAGGAACTCATCCGGAAGTTCCTCCAGGAACCCCTCCAAAAGTTCCTCTAGGAAATTCTCTGAAAGATCCTCTAGGAATTCCTTTGGAAGTTCCTCCAGTAAATCCTCTAGAATTTCCTCCAGGCATTCCTCCAGAAATTCCTCCAACAATTCTACCGGAAGTTCCACCAGGAATTTCTCCAAGAGTTCATCTAGGAATTCATCCGGAAGTTCCTTCAGGAATTCCTCCGGAAGTTCCTCCAGGAACTCCTCCGGAAGCTCTACTAAGAATTCCTCCGGAAGCTCCACTAAAAATTCCTCCGGAAGTACCTCTAGGAATTTCTCCAGGAACTCTTCCGGAAGTTCCTCCAGGAAACCCTCCAAAAGTTCCTTCAAGAATTCCACCGGAAGTTACACCAGGAATTCCTCCAGAAGTTCATCTAGGAATTCATCCGGAAGTTTCTCCAGGAATTGTTCCGAAAGTTCCTCCAGAAGTTATTCCAGCAATTCCTACGGAAGTTCCTCAAGGAATTCCTCCGGAAGTTCCTCCAGGAATTCCTCCGAAAGTTCCTCCAGGAATTCCTCCGGAAGTTCCTCTAAAAGCTACTCCAGCAATTTCTACGGAAGTTCCTCCGCAAGTTCTTCCTGGAATTCCTCCAGACGTTCCTGCATCAATTCTTCCAGGAATTCCTCCGGAAGTTCCTCCAGCAATTCCTCAGGAAGTTCCTCCGCAAGTTCCTCCGAAAGTTCCTCTAGGAATTCCTCCGGAAGTTCCTCTAGGAAGTCCTCCGAAAGTTCCTCCAGGAATTCCTCCGAAAGCTCCCCCAAGAACTCCTCCGTAAGTTCCTCCAGAAGCACATCCAGCAATTCCTCCAGGAATTCCTGCGGAAGTTCCTCCAGGAATTCTTCCAGAAGTACATCTAGCAATTCTTCTGGAAGTCCCTCCAGGAATTCCTCCGGAAGTTTTTCTAGGAATTCTTCCGAAAATTCCACCAGGAGTTTCTCCAGAAGTTCCTCCAGCAATTCTTCCGGAAGTTCCTTCAGGAACCCCTCCGGAAGTTCCTCCAGGAATCCCTCCAAAAGTTCTTCTAGGAAATTCTCTGAAAGATCCTCTAGGAATTCCTTTGGAAGTTCCTCCAGTAAATCCTCTAGAATTTCCTCCAGGCATTCCTCCAGAAATTCCTCCAACAATTCCACCGGAAGTTCCACCAGGAATTCCTCCAAGAGTTCATCTAGGAATTCATCCGGAAGTTCCTCCAGGAATTCTTCCGAAAGTTCCTCCAGGAATTCCTTCAGAAGTTCCTCCAATAATTCCTCCTAAAGTTCCTCCAGGAATTCCTCCGGAAGCTCCACTAAGAATTCCTCCGGAAGCTCCTCTAACAATTCCTTCGAAAGTTCCTCCAGGAAACCCTCCAAAAGATCCTCTTGTTATACACGCCTGAGCCTACCAAATAAACGGAATTGGAAAAAAAAAGATCCTCCAAGAATTCCATCGGAAGCAACACCAGGAATTCCTCCAGAAGTTCATCTAGGAATTCATCCAGGAATTGTTCCGAAAGTTCCTCCAGAAGTTACTCCAGCAACTCCTACGGAAATTACTCCGGAAGTTCCTCCAGGAATTCCTCCGAAAGTTCCTCCAGGAATTCCTCCGAAAGTTCCTCTAGGAATTCCTCCGGAAGTTCCTCTAGGAATTTCTCCAGGAACTCCTTCGTAAGTTTCTCCTGGAATTCCTCCAGACGTTCCTGCATCAATTCTTTTAGGAATTCCTCCGAAAGTTCTTCTAGCAATTCCTCCGGAAGTTCCTCTAGGAATTCCTCCGAAAGTTCCTCCAGCAGTTCCTCAGATAGTTCCCCCAGGAATTCCTCCGCAAGTTCCTCCGAAAGTTCCTCTAGGAATTCCTCCGGAAGTTCCTCCAGGAATTACTCCGGATGTTCCTCTGGATTTTCCTCTTGGAATTCATCTGGAAGTTTCTCTGGAAAGTCCTCCGGAAGTTCCTCTAGAAATTTCTCGGGAAGTTCTTCCAGGAATTCATCCTGAAGGTTCTTCAAGAATTCCTCCGGAAGTTCATCCAGGAATCACTCCAGGAACTTTTTCGGAAGTAATTCCAGGAATTCCTCCGGAAGTTCCTCCAGGAAATCTTCCGGGACTTCCTCCAGGGAATCCTCCGGGAGTTTCTCATGGGAATCCTCCAAAATATTCTCCAGGAATTCCATCGGTAGTTCCTCCAGAGAATCCTCCGGAAGTTCCTCCAGGAACTCATCCAGAAGTTACTTCAGGAATTGCTCCGGAAGGTTTTCCAGGAATTGCTCCAGAATTCTCCTGGGATTCCTCCGGAAGTTCTGCTAGGAATTCTTCCAGAATTCCAGTAATTCCTCTGAAAGTTTCACGAGGAATTCGTTTGGAAGTTTTGCCAGACGAAGTTATAGATTCCTCTGAAAGTTTCACTAGGAATTTCTTTTGAAAATTAGCCAAGAATACCTACGAAATTCTGTTATTCATTTTTCGGAAGTCTAAAAAATCCACTAAAAATTTGGTTCACGAATATCTCCCCAGAATTTCCACCAGTAATATCTTAGTAAATTCATTTTGGAATTCCTGAAATTTTCCCTGTAGTTGCTCCAGAAAATTCTTGGAACATTTTGCAAGTTGCTTCATAAACTCTATAGAAATTGTTTCGAAAACTCTTCAGGAATTCTCCTGAATTCATCCCGAAATAGACATATAATTTTTCTATTTAACCTCCAAATTTTTCTCAGGTTTTTTTCCGGAAATTCTCCCAGTAGTTTTCCAGAAAATATCACGCTCATATCTTCATAAATTCTTTCAGGTATTTACATCGAAGTTAGTTAAAAAAAACCCAGAGATTCCTTTTTGAATTTACGGGTAAATTTTTTTTCGAAATTTCTTTTAAAAAAACCTAAGGAAGTTACTCCATCGCTCATCCTGAAATTCTGTTCAAGAAAATCTCTAAATTCTCACGGAAAGTTCGAGGAAATTTCTCTTGGAAGTTCTCTAAAAACTTCTCTAAATGTCAACAAAATCTTGGCGGACTTTCCATAGTTACTTTTGGACGGTTTTTCTGAAGAAATTCCTGCAGGTCTTTCAAGAGAAACTCCTGCAGGATTTTCGGGAGTTATTCTATGAGAAATCTCTAGAGGAACTCCGGTTTCCGGAAGAATTCCTGAAGGAACTTCGGAAGGTATTCCTGGAGGTACTTCCGAAAAAATTCCCGGAGGAACTTTCGAACGAATTCGTTGAGGAATTAAACATTAAATATTACATATTAAACATTAAATATTAAAAATTAAATATTAAATATTAAATACTAAAAATTAAATATTAAATATTACATACCTAATATTAAATATTAAACATTAAATATCAAATATTAACTTTTAAATATTAACTATGAAATGTCAAATATTCAATATTAAATAATAGATATTAAATATTAAATATGAAAATATTAAATATTAGATATTAAATTTTAAATATGAAATATTAAATACTAAATAATAAATATAAAATATCAAATAATAAATATTAAATATTTAATATTAAATACCAAATATTAAACATTAAATATCAAATATTAAATAATAAATATTAACTTTTAAATATTAACTTTTAAATGTTAACTATCAAATATTAAATATTAAATATTAAATGCTAAATATTAAGTATTAAATATTAAATATTAAATATTGAATATTAAATATTAAGTATTAAATATGAAATAAAAAACATTAAACATTAAATATTAAATATTAAATTTTAAATATTCAATATTAAATATTCAATATTAAATATTCAATATCAAATATTCAATATTAAATATTCAATATTAAATAATAAATATTAAATAGTAAATATGAAAATATTAAATATTAGATATTAAATTTTAAATATTAAATAATCAATTCCAAATATAAAATATAAAATATAAAATATAAAATATAAAATATTTATTATTAAATATTTAATATTAAATATTAAATATTAAATATTAAATATTAAATAATAAAGATTAAAATTTAAATATTAAACATTAAATATTAAATATTAAATATTAAACATTAAATATTAAATATTAAATATTAAATACTAAATATTAAATATTAAAAATATTTGACATTTTTTTTATTCCTGGGCCAGTCTAATATACATAAATATCATATATTAAATAATAAATATTTAATATTAATAAATTTAATTATTTAATTTAATAAATTAAAAATTTACAATCAAAGAAAATAAAATTATGAATTATAAAGTTTAACCGAAAAATCCAAATGTATGAATCCTATTGAGACGTTCACAAGTTACGTAACACAAATTTGGGCCCTTTAAATCCTCTCTTCCCCTCGTAACACTTTTTGTATGGATAATTTTAACTATTTGTATAAGCCGTAACGCTCGATCTGACTCTTTCCTCCTTTTACAGAGTTACGTAATTTGTGAACGGTCCCAACTGATCACAAATATCATTGACGTGGTATAAAATATTAGGTGGTGATAAATTTTCATTTAGCTGATGCGTGCCTATGCATTTTTACGGGAGCGGTGACATATCAAATCATCGGCATCGACGCACAGGTCTATTCTAAATCTTCGAGCTACTAAATTTTACTATCTCCAAACTTTAGAGTTTTGGGATTTGTAATTTTTAAAATTTTGTAATTTTCAAAGTTTTTAAATCTTTGAAGCATAGAATTTTGAAATTTGAAATCTATAGATATTTAGATTTTTGAACCCTTGATTTCTTAAATTTTAGAATTTCTTAATTTGAAAATACATATTTAGATTCTGACATTCATTTTTAATTTTTAAAATTTTTAACTTCATTTTTTCATTTTTTTTTCAAATTTTTCAACGTCAATATTTTTAAATTTTAAATTCCATTATTTTAGCATATTAAAAACCATTACATCACATACCGATCTCCGGATCTTTTCCATCATTCTCCTTTAATAGAGATCAAGTCGTATTAAAACAAAGAGCAGTTTACTTCGTTAGGAGATCCTGTCTGCAACAAAAAAATAAATTAAATATCCACTAGACAGTATCGACGATTATAAACATACCTGAGGTGTTCTATGTTTCTAAACGGTGCGAAAACTTCAATAATGGGTACCAAAATATTTTACAAAATATGGCAGTGGTCTAGCGATTCCAAAAATCCTTCACTGCTCAGAAGCGTTATTTCACATTATAGAAACGTTGCACTTGTCGACTAATTGAATTACAGAAGAATGATGAATCTATGAAAATTCATAAGACATACATGCAAATGTTCGTCGTTTGATCGGAAAGTATTATCCATCAGGAACTTACCTAGATGATTTCATGCTTCTAGGCCGGTTCGCCAGGTACAAAGAAGCTTCAGTAAGATCCTTCTTCGATTCATCTTTGTTCACCAGTAATATTTCCACTAGCAGCGCTGCGGTTTACACTTAGCAAGGGCTTCTGGAAACAAAAAACAATCTCATCGGCTGGGTAGAGGAAAATTTACATCCAAAACTTACCCATCAAAACATATGCCTCCTATCCGGGGCGGAAAGAAAATCACAACGCTCACTGTTTTATTCCCCGGAAAGCAATAAGCCTCACTATCTGCTTCCAAGACCGTCAATTCGATTCGTTCTGCATACCTGTTTCCGATGGTGAGGCGTTCTGGATATCATAGATATGTTGTCTGTGAATAAAATGAATCTTACGGCTTGTGACATTTGTTGATCGGGAGCATTCTTACCTGTACAATTTCATTATTTTGAGCTTCTTTGGTTGTCGGAAAGGGTGAGGCACCCGCCTCCTTATTTTGAACATTTCTCCATAGGAACGTTTCTGGTTGTTTGTTAAGTCTGCAGCAAAAAGATGTTTTTTGAAACATTTTTCGGAACAATTTGACATTTCCGTCGATGACAACTTATTCTTACCGGATAAATTTGTTCGTTTCTCGTACCGCTTCCTGTTGGGTGTTAGCGAATGCGATCCAGTAAGATCCCGCCGGAAGTTTCCTTAATTACTGACACTTTTTTCACTTTTCGGCTCCAAATTTGACACGAGTAAACAAGATACAAACAAAGTGAAAGAATGCTGTCAACAAACTGATGCGGTTAGATTTTCTTTTTGCTTGCGTTCACATAGCCATGTCATGTTACGTCGATTATGGGGAAAATATAAATATTTATTGATGCAATATTTTGTTTTCTTTTGAGCGAACATGATGTGCACTGATTCTAATGTAATCAAATACCATAGAAGAAAGACAATATTATGCTAATTTCGCGTAAGGGAAAAAATATTTTTATCGGCTGGATCTTACATTTGGCGATGTAGTAAAGCATTGATTTGATGTAATAATACATAAAATTGGCTTTTACGTTGAATTTTAATGTACGTTTAGCAGAATTACGACACTGCATATTAATATTTTTTTTGCTGTGTGTGCACCATGGTCCACCGGAAATTTAGGGGCTGCAAGCCAGCCAAAAAAAATCATAAGCAACGAACAATCAACAAGAGAGTACGGACCGGAACCATCGGCGAAGACCACCGCGATGAAAAGGGACTAGCGATTGGAAACTCGGTTCGTGGAACTGCAAATTTTCTAACTTCATTGGGAGCACACGCATACTCGCCGATGTGCTCAAGGACCGTGAATTCGGCATCGTAGCGCTGCAGGAGGTTTGTTGGAAGGGATCAATGGTGCGAACGTTTAGAGATAATCATACCATCTACCAGAGCTGCGGCAACACACACGAGCTGGGAACAGCTTTCATAGTGATGGGCGATATGCAAAGGCGCGTGATCGGGTGGTGGCCGATCAATGAAAGAATGTGCAGGTTGAGGATCAAAGGCCGGTTCTTCAACTTCAGCATAATCAACGTCCATAGCCCACACTCCGGAAGCACTGATGATGATAAGGACGCATTCTACGCGCAGCTGGAACGTGAGTACAACAGCTGCCCAAGCCACGACGTCAAAATCATCATAGGAGATTTGAACGCTCAGGTTGGCCAAGAGGAGGAGTTTAGACCGACTATTGGAAAGTTCAGCGCTCACCGGCTGACGAACGAAAACGGCCTACGACTAATTGATTTCGCCGCCTCCAAGAATATGGTCATTCGCAGCACCTACTTCCAACACAGCCTCCCGTATCGGTACACCTGGAGATCACCACTGCAGACAGAATCACAGATCGACCACGTTCTGATTGATGGATGGCACTTCTCCGACATTATCGACGTCAGGACATATCGTGGCGTTAACATCGACTCTGACCACTATCTGGTGATGGTTAAACTGCGCCCAAAACTATCCGTCATCAACAATGTTCGGTACCGACGACCGCCGCGGTACGACCTAGAGCGACTGAAGCAACCTGATGTCGCCACTGCATATACGCAGCATCTCGAGGCAGCGTTGCCGGAGGAGGCAAAACTGTATACCCGCCTGAAACGTGAAGCAACAAAAGTTGGACTGGTGGTGAATGCGTCAAAGACAAAGTACATGCTTGTAGGCGGAACCGAGTGCGACAGGGCCCGCCTGAGAAGCAGTGTTACGATAGACGGGGATACCTTCGAGGTGGTCGAGGAATTCGTCTACCTCGGATCCTTGCTAACGGCTGATAACAATGTTAGTCGAGAAATATGAAGGCGCATCATCTGTGGAAATCGGGCCTTCTACCGGTTCCAGAAGAAACTGCGGTCAAAAAAGATTCGCCACCGCACCAAATGTGTCATGTACAAGACGCTAATCAGACCGGTTGTCCTCTACGGACATGAAACATGGACAATGCTCGAGGAGGACTTGCAAGCACTCGGAGTATTCGAGAGACGGGTGCTTAGGACCATCTTTGGCGGTGTGCAAGAAGACGGTGTGTGGCGGCGAAGAATGAACCACGAGCTCGCTCAGCCCTACGGTGAACTCAGTATCCAGAAGGTAGCTAAAGCCGGAAGGGTACGATGGGCAAGACATGTTGCAAGAATACCGGACAGCAAGCCTGGAAAGATGGTGTTCGCTTCCGATCCGGCAGGGACGAGACGGCGTGGAGCGCAGCGAGCGAGTTGGCAGCCCAGGTGCAAAACGACTTGGCGAGCGTGGGGCGTATTCGAGGATGGAGAGATGCGGCCTCGAACCGTGTATTGTGGCGTCAAATTGTTGATTCAGTATTGTCTGTTTAGATGTAAATTAAATAAATGAATGAAATGAATGTTTAAAATAAGAAAAAAATTAAAAATAAAATATTATCAAGCGTTAACAAGAAAATTAAAATATAAACTTGAGAGAACATACTGTGATTGAAAGAAGGCAAAACAAGAATGAAATATTACTAGGGAAAGCAAAAATGACAAATATAGCATGATTTTTGAAAACGTTGTATGTCCAAATGAGAAACTCTCTTTATTTACGCTCTCTTTCACTAATATCAAAGCTGGTTTTGCATTTATACAATATTTTCACCGCAGCACGCTAGACAAAGCTACTTTCTTCAGATCTCTGTGAAAAAAAATAGATTTTAGTATGGCTTCGTAATAATCAAAAGAGAAAGTAAACAAAGAGAGCCTCTCTATTGGACTTTGACCTTTCGCCTTTCGACATTTTGTCCCTTCGACCTTTTGAACCTTCGACCTTTTGTCCTTTCGATCTTTTGACCTTTTGGCACGGATTTTATCTTTCGACCTTTTGTCCTTTCGACCTTTCGACCTTCAACATTTTGTCCTCCGACCTTCTGACCTTTGACTTTTGGAATAATTGTTTATTTTGTGCCTCGGTTTCGACTTCAATGTCGAAGACGCTCCAAAAGAGCGTCAGAT
This sequence comes from Armigeres subalbatus, assembly GCF_024139115.2. Taxonomy (NCBI): domain Eukaryota; kingdom Metazoa; phylum Arthropoda; class Insecta; order Diptera; family Culicidae; genus Armigeres; species Armigeres subalbatus. The sequence continues at coordinate 145,349 of NW_026943240.1, read as the reverse complement.
GATTTTTTTTAATTTCTTTCTTCTACACATTTCCGCTTTCTTCCATGTTTCTCCTTCTTTTCTCGTTGGAAAGAAGTGAGTAGTGAGGAGTAAGAAGTGAGAGGTGAAAAGTAAGGATTGAGAGGTGAGAGCAGGATGTGACTGGTGAGAGGTGAGATGTAAGAATTGAAAATTGGGATAATATATCTTTATTCTTTCCAATTTCCTTCATTAATCTTTTTGCTATCGTTTTATACTTCTTTCTTCTACATTCACCTATTTCCTTCTTCATTTTTCCTTATTCCCCTTTCCTTCTACATTCTTCCTTCTACCTTTACCTTTACCACTTCTCTTAATTTTCTTCTTTCTTTCCTCTTCTTTCTACTTTCTCCCGTTTTCATCCTTTTTTCTTCTTCTATCTTCCTTATTCCTTATTCCTCCTTCCATCTTCCTTATTCTTCCATCCCTTTTCATTCTTCCTTCTTTAGCCTCCTCTTTTCTACTTCTTCCTCCGTCTTTATTTCTTCTTACTTCCTACTTCTTTCTCCTTCCTTCTTACTTCTTCCTCCTTCCTTATTCCTTCTTATTTGTGTCTTATATCACACCACTCACTTCTCACTTATCAGCGTCTCGTTTGCCACATCACAATTAACATTCCTCACTTTATACCTCTTGCTTCTGTTTTTGTCGCTATTCTCTTCCTACAATTCACTTCGCAACAACACTTCGCAACTATTGCATCTTCCTGACTGGGCAACGACTTGGTTCCAGTCCTATTTGATAGACCGCTCTGCATATGTTCACATAAACGAAGTTAATTCAGCGAATTTTGGCATTCCGTCAGGTGTCCTCGAAGGAAGTCACATAGGACCGTTAATTTTTATTCTGTTTGTTAATGACCTGTGCAATAGTCTTCGCTCCTCTAAGCTTTTATTCGCTGAAGATCTAAAGATATATCGTGAAATTGAGACTAGGTTGGATTGCTGCGTTCTCCAAAATGACATTGATACACTTCTACGATGGTGCTCATTAAATGGTATGGAAGTCGATGTTGCTAAATGCAGCTCCACAACATTCAGCCGATTACGAGAGCCATTGCTGACTGATTACTTTATTGAAAATAGCCGTTTTCTACGAGTTTCATCGAATAAAGACTTGGAAGTCGTTATTGAATCTAAAGTCAGATTTAACAACCACAATGTGACTACCACATCAACATGATTACAGCCAAATCGTTTGCCATGCTGGAACTTTTGAAAAGAAACACAAATGCATTCCAGGACACTAATGCGCTAAAAGCGTTGTATTGTGCTCTCGTCCGCAATCTGCTAGAATATGCAGTCGTTGTATGGGCACCCTTTCATGCAACATAGACTTCAGCGATCCAACGAAACTTCATCAGGTATGCTCTCCGGGTACTACCTTGGAACAATACGGCTAGCTTGCCCCCTACGAAGAACGGTGTATGCTAATAAATCTGTAATCGGTAGCTGCCAGAAGAAAACTTCTTCAAAGACTCTTCGTGTTTGGAATTCTTGCTGGAGATGAAGACTGTGGCTTTCTCGTAGCTAAAGTACACATCAACGTGCCTCGAAGACAACTACGGCATTACATACTTCTTTCCGAGTAGACTCGGACACGTAGAGTAGACACCGTAGTGAGTAGAATATTCCCGTAACACAGTAGATCACTTTGACGTAGTGTGTTGCGGTGTAAGATCTACCAAACAGAGCCCTAGCTTAATCCATTTTCATAGCTAGGGCAATAAGTTGTGGTAATTGAGGATTCATCGTACGGTGCCCCCACAGTTATGGGACGCACACAGATATGGGACACTTTTTTGTTTCAAGCTGGATAACTAACAAAAAGGAAATTGATTGCCTCTACTTACATTTTTGTAATAATATTTCATCATTTTCCGGTCATCTGTTGCAATCAGTTTTGTTTTTGAAGGAAAACAAATGCTTGTTTTTGAAAATGTAAAATTTTTGTTTTGCAGCTGTCAAAATATTATCGTTTTTCGGCAGGAACGTAAGAAGTGCTTCCGACGATCATAAGCAAAAAAGTGTTAAATCTTTTCACTTCTAATCGGAAAAATGGCACGGACATCATCATCAAGGTACGTTCTTTACTATTTGGTTGGGTTTCACTCTATTTATGTGATTATTTAATGAAAATCTTCAATTTTAAAACTGTCCCATAACTGTGGCTATAAGCAGGCGGTTTACCACAGTTATGGGACACTCCCTATGAAGTATTTTTCTGTAAATATAACGCAAAAAAAACAAAGTATATGCAATTGCAACAATCCCACAGAGTAAACAATCAAAAACGAAACGTGGCTATTCTTTGTACATCTTGTAACAGGTAAGAACTGGGTGCAGCGTTTCTTGCGGAGGCATCCAATGATTAAAAAGAAGCTCTCCAGGAATCTCTCGCGATCCGGCGCCAAGGTAAGCGAAGAGCTGCTTCGGCAATGGTTTTCGGAAGTAGAAGATATACTTCAGGAAGAGGGAATTGATCTATCAATTTTTAACAACCCGAAACGTATCTTCAATTTCGACGAATCTGGTTTTCAACTTATTCCGAGAAACTTCAAAGCGCTTTGTGGACCACATGATGAAAACGTTTACCACGTGAGTAACAACTCCGAAAAAGAATGCTTTACTGCACTTTTTGGGAGTAATGCTGATGGTGATTTGACGCCAACTATGGTTCTATACTCTGGTCAACGAATTAGTCGTGAAATTGCTGAGAGCGTTCCCAAGGGGTGGTGTGTTGGCGTGTCAGAAGAAGGTTGGCAAACATCCAAAACCTTCTACGAGTATATGACCAATTGCTTTTTCCAGTGGTTATTAGAAACCAAAACAGAATTCCCTGTTATTGTTTTCGTGGATGGCCACACGAGCCACGTCAACGTGGAGCTGGCAGAATTTTGCATGAGGAATCAGATATTTCTTATTTCCCTTTACCCGAATTCCACGAGAATACTCCAGCCTCTGGATAGATTGTTTTTTGGTCCTTTCAAGAGTATTTGGAGTAAGGTCCTTAAACAGTTCTTATTAGGAGACAGTAGTGCAAGACTCACAAAGACCAACTTTCCTGGTCTCCTGAAAACAGCTGTGGACAATTTCACAAACTCGAAAAGTTGTCTGAAAAAAGCTTTCAACATTTTCGGAATCTGCCCGAGGGATGTAAATGCAATGGACTTTAGCTCTCTGCCCACGAATGGCTACAAGGTACTAAAGAATGGCACGGTGGAGTCCATCGAATGTGGATTGTGGATCCACTACTGATGCGGCATGCCAAACTTCGGAAAATGATTATGAACTTCAACTGCGGTGTATCGAAATGGGATTACCAACCGAACAACTCTCTAGATTTCAAAACAACCGACTTGAAGATTTATGGTACGGTCCGCTTGAAGAACTCGCGCTATTCAATTTCTGGAAACTTATCAAAGATAAAGCTGAAGGATTGATTTTTACTGAACCCCTGAATCCCGCCGACAGTATCATCTTGAATTCCGTTCTCGATCAGGACGGCGACTGCGTGCTGCAAGCGGATAGTGCTTCCAACGATGGTATGTTACTATAATATTAAGTATTGTATCTCACTGAGCTCTGCAGCTCCTAATTGAGAATTGGATCAAGTGTGGACTTCTATCAAATCATGCTGGTATCATCTGCCCACTTATTCGTTGACTCGCGATGAATGAGAAATCACCACCAGGATTTAATGCAAGCCTGCATTTCTATTCTCAATTCCGCACTTAACTACACAGGGTTGAGAAAATTATTCTGAGCTTTTTAGTGGAATGTCTTCACTTGTCATAAGACGAGTTTGTACAATCCCATTTAATTCCACCACTTAATTGTAGACGACCTTACTGTTGAGGTCGAAATACGTATCTGTCAAGGTACAATTAAGTGGTGGAATTAAATGGGATTGTACAAACTCGTTTTATGACAAGTACACAGGGTTGTTGCGGAGTGCAGTGAGGTGGTAAATGCGCATAATTGAACTTCCTAATTGCAAACAAAAATACTTTTTAAATAACTAGATGCTGGTCAAGATGCTTCCAACAAAGGTGCCATATTCCATGATGTTTCTGATAGAAATCCAGGTAAAAGTTAGTGAGAATTTGAATAGATAACTTTTAAGATTTTATATCTTCTTCCCTAGTTTCGGCATCAGAATCTCCAAAACATATCCAACTACATGATTCCGCAGAGCGCGTACCATTGGATATAATATCCGACCCAGTATCGAAACCCGAAGATCCTTTCGACAAAGTGTTGATCTGGCCAAGAATCGATTCAAGTGTATCAAAGGAGCGTAAACGTCGTGGTCTTGGTCATGTACCATCGGTAGCTACCAGTGAGAGATGGTTGCAATGGTTTCAGAATAAGGATCATGATAAGCAGGAAAAGGAGGAAGCCAAAAGGGCCCGGATGGAACAGCGAAAAATTCAGAAAGAAGAAAAGATCGAATTGAAGCGCCAAACAGCAATAAAAAAAGAGCAGGAGAAGAGAGATAAGGAAGCTGCTAAAAGGGACAGACTTGAAGCCCTTAAGCTGCAGAAAGAGAAAAAGGATGAACGAGATCGCCAAAAGGAAATTCCAACGAAGAAGAAGAAGCAAACACAGAGAAACCAGAAGAAAACTACAGTTGAGTCTCGTTCAGCTAACAATTAGTTAGTAAACACGGAACTTTTCTTGAACGTTTTTATAATTTCGTTTCGTATTTTTTTATTTGGAATAAACATTCACAGAGAAAACTTATTCAAGACTTCAATAATTTGGTATACTTTTACAATGTTCAATTTCCTACTACTTCAAGCTTGGAGTCATAAATACTCAATATAGCTCAATATAGTATAGCGCATCACCACATGAAAACAGCGCACAACTTCCGAAGTTAGTTTAGCGTACGGATTGTGAGAAAATCCAACTTCCCTAGTCGCCGATCTCGGTTTTCTACTGAATTGAGTATATGTAGCCAATATGTGTTGGTTATATCTAGACCAACATTTGAAAAAGGCGTAACAAGCGTATTCTTTCGAGTTCTTTGTCCATGTATATAACTGTGTATGTAGACAAAGAATCTGAAATAATAAATCTTGGCTTTTACGCCCTTTTCAAATGTTGGTCTAGGTATATGTTTATCTACAATTGTTTGTCTGCGTTTTACCTGGTAAAGATAATCAACCATCTTCGATTTCCTCCCGAATTTAAGTTGCTATTAGCTTCTGATGAGGGTGTAACTGCAATGTTCGATTTTGTAGCGATAAATGATATTTAGTCTACGTCATAAGTCTGTTTGTCTGTGCTACATATATTTATTGTAGTCTTTTGGGCTCGTTAATATGGTATTCGACTAACGTAGCAGTTCATATACACGAAAAAGCTTAAAAGCCGATCTATTTTGTACTGTCCCATAATATGACACAAATTGTCCCATAATTGTGATCTCCTCCAATAGTGTCCCATAATATGATTTACGGCAACATTTCAGAAAATCATTTTTAACCTTTCCGTCCCCAACGTCTGTTTTTAAGGGCTTTCAAAAATCTAAACTGCTGTAAAAATCGCATTTCTTGACCGATTCTTTCGCAACAAGTTGCATTCCATCCGGATGGATCCCAATTTTTGATTTATACTGATTTCGAAGCTATCCACAGTACGGTTCCAGAATTATTCCAGATTCCGTTGGGGTCAGTTGCCCCCGGAATAAGTGGCCATTTACAATTTTAAGTCAAAACAGGTCGTGCGACACCTCAAACTTCATGATTTCACAAAGCAATGATGCAAATGATATTTTTGGGGTTCCTGGCCCACTCGGACTCAATCTGGCCACATCGGTCACAATCCGGGAACCTACGGAATGGCCATTTTCTAAATTGATTCAAAATAGGTCGTTCGACACCTCAAACTTCATGATTTCACAAAGCAATGATGGGAATGATATTTTTAGGGTTCCTGACCCACTCGGATTCAATCCGGCCACATCGGTCCCAATCCAGGGACCAACGGAATGGCCATTTTTCTAAATTGATTCAAAATAGGTCGTGTGACACCTCAAACTTCATGATTTTTCAAAGCAATGATGCGAATGATATTTTTATGGTTCCTGGCCCACTCGGATCCATTCCGGTCACAATCCGGAGGACCTACGGAATGGCCATTTTCTAAATTGATTCAAAATAGGCCGTTCGACACCTCAAACTTCATGATTTTACAAAGCAATGAAGGGAATGATATTTTTAGGGTTCCTGGCCCACTCGGATTCAATCCGGCCACATCGGTCCCAATCCGGGGACCGACGGAATGGCCATTTTCCAAATTGATTCAAAATAGGTGGTGCGACACCTCAAACTTCATGATTTTACAAAGCAATGATGGGAATGATATTTTTGGGGTTCCTGACCCACTTGGATTCAATCCGGCCACATCGGTCACAATCCGGGGACCAACGGAATGGCCATTTTCTAAATTGATTCAAAATAGGTCGTGCGACACCTCAAACTCCGTGATTTTACAAAGCAATGATGAGAATGATATTTTTAGGGTTCCTGGCCCACTCAGATTCAATCCGACCACAACGGTCACAATCCCGGGACCCAGGAATTCCACCGAACATTTTTATACAGAAAGTATAACGTAAATGAAATCAACAATGGAATTTCCGGAGGAATTCCTAGATTAATTCCCAAAGAAATCCTGAAAGAATTCCGGTGGACACTTCAAGATTTCTACTGGGAGTTTTTCTGGAAATTCCTCCTGGAGTTCCTCCGGGAATTCCACCGGCAGTTCCTCAAAGAGTTTCTGCAGGATTTTCTCCGAGAATTATTCCGGTAGTTCTATCGGTAGATCCAACGGGGGTTCCTCTTCCGGGAATTTCTCCAGAATTTCCTCCGGGAATTCATTCAAGCTTTCTTTCTGGAATTCATTTAGGCTTCTCCAGGAATTTATATAGAAAATCCTCCAGAAGCTCCACCGAGAATTTCTCTGGGAGCTCCTGAAGGTAATCTCCGGGAGGTCCTCCTCAGCTACATACCCCTAGAAAGGTTTCAGCTAGACGAGATTTGTGTATAAGATGATTTATCCAAGAATTTTTTCGAGCATTCTTCTGGTAGTTTCACTGGCAGTTCCTCCGGGGGTTCATTTGAAAATTCTCCCGGGAGTTTTTTTCAGAAACTCCTCCGGAAGTTATTTCAAGAATTCCTCCGGGAGTTCCACCAGTAGCTCTTCCAGGCAATCATGCAGGCTTTTTTCAGGAAATCATTTAGTCCTTCTTCAGAAATTTAGCTGGAAATTCCTCCCAAAGTTCTTCCAATAGTTTCTCTGGAAGTCCCTCTAGGAATTCTGCTAGGATCCTGAAATTCATCAGGGAGCTCTTTCGGCAGTTACTACGAGAATTCCTCAGGGAGATCCACCGGCAGTTTCTATGAGCATTTCTCCGGAAGTTTCTACGGCAGTTCCCTCCAGTGTTCCTTTAAGAAGGAACTCCTGGAGTAATTTCCGGAGGAGCTCATGGAGGAATTTCTGGAGGAATTTCCTAAAAAACTACAGGAAGAATTTCTAGAGTAACTCTCGTAAAAACTCTTGGATGAACTCCCAAATGAACTTCCGTAAGAATTCCAGAAGGAACTCCTGGAAGAGTTCTCAAAAGATCTCCCAGAGCAACTCCCAGAGAAATTCTCCGAGGAACTTCTGGAGGATTTTGTAGATAAATTCTAAAAAAAAGAATGAATTCCCGGAGGAGCTACTGCTGGAACTCCCGGGTAAATTTTCAGAGGAACAGTCGTTGGAATACCCGGAGTTGAATTTCTAGAGGAACTTCCGAAATCCCATTTCCCGTGAAATTCCTGCCATATATCCTCCTGGATTTCCCTGTGAAGTTCTTGGAGGGATTCCCGGAGGAACTCTTGGAAAAACTCCTGGAGGAGGTCCCACAAGCACTTCCGGAAGAATTCTCACAAGGAAGTCCTGAACTAATTCTTGGAGAAGTTCATGGTGGAATTTCTGGATAAATATCTGAAGGAATTCCCGGAAAATACCAGGAGAAATTATTGCAGAAATTCCCAGATGAAATGCTGAAGAAATTACCGGATGAATTCCCGGAGATCGTTCTGAAAAAATTCTTGGAAGAACTCTTGAAAGATATCTTGGAGGAACTCTCAAATTAATATCCGAAGGAAATTCTGGAGTGAATTTCTAGTGAAGTCCGGAAAGCATTTCAAGACAATTCCGAGGAAAAATTTCGGGAGAAATTCCTGAAGGAATTCCTGGAGAAGTACCTGAAGCAATTCCCGGGAAAATACCTGGAAGAATTTCCGAGGAAATATATGGACGAATTCCTGGATAAATTTCTAAAGAAATTTTTAGATGAACTCTTGAAGGATATTCTGAAGTAATAGCGGAAAGAATTCCAGAATGAAATCCTAGAGGATTTCACTATTAAATTTATGGAGGTATTACCGGAAAAACTCCTGAAAGTTATCCTGGAGGAATTAAAGGAAGAGTTCCTGGAGGAGTGGTACAATTTTCAATAAGTCCGTCCAGCTATTTGGCTTCGCCGACGACATAGATATTATGGCACGTAACTTTGAGAAGATGGAGGAAGCCTACATCAGACTGAAGAGGGAAGCCAAGCGGATCGGACTAGTCATCAACACGTCGAAGACGAAGTACATGATAGGAAGAGGTTCAAGAGCAGACAATGTGAGACACCCACCGCGAGTTGACATCGGTGGTATCGAAATCGAGGTGGTAGAAGAATTTGTGTACTTGGGCTCACTGGTGACTGCCAAAAATGATACCAGCAGAGAAATTCGGAGACGCATAGTGGCTAGAAATCGTACGTACTTTGGACTCCGCAAGACGCTCCGATCGAATAGAGTTCGCCGCCGTACCAAACTGACAATCCACAAAACGCTCATTACAACGGTAGTCCTTTACGGACACGAGACCTGGACGATGCTCGTGGAGGACCAACGCGCACTCGGAGTTTTCGAAAGGAAAGTGCTGCGTACCATGTATGGTGGGGTGCAGATGGCGGACGGTACGTGGTGGAAGCGAATGAACCACGAGTTGCATCAGCTGTTGGGAGAACCATCCATCGTTCACACCGCAAAAATCGGACGACTGCGGTGGGCCGGGCACGTAGCCAAAATGTCGGACAATAACCCGGAGAAAATGGTTCTCGACAACGATCCAACGGGCACAAGAAGGCGAGGTGCGCAGCGGGCAAGGTGGATCGATCAGGTGGAAGATGACTTGCGGACCCTCCGTAGACTGCGTGGTTGGCGACGTGTAGCCGTGGATCGAGCCGAATGGAGAAGACTCTTATATACCGCACAGGCCACTGCGGCCTTAGTCTGAATAAATAATAATAATCCTGGAGGAATGCCCGGAGAAGTTCCTAGAAGAATTTCCGAAGGAATTTCTAATAGATTTACAAGTGAAATTGTGGAGCGAAATCGGAGGATTTCCGTCATAAATTTCTGAAGAAACTTCTAGCGGAATTTTGGAAGGAAATTCCGTTTGTATTTTTGAAGGAACTTCCGAATGTATAAAAATGCAGGAGATTTTTCTAGAAGAATAACCAAAGAAATGTCTAGAAAGAAAAATCCTAGAAGAAAATAAATCTTCAAGGAATTTCCTCTTGAATTTCCTAAAAAACTAATTTAGTGAGGGGTTTCTAGATAAGGAGAAATTACAATTACATGAGAAAGATTTTCGAACGATTTTCAGAGGAACTTGTGGATTACTTTCCGGAGGAATTTAGAAGTTCCCAGGGGAGCTTCTAGAAGGATTTCAAGGAGAATTCTTGCGCCCGAAACTGTTCAAGTTGTTTTGCCCCAACCTGCCCACTCTGGCTAAGCCCTTGTATCATTCCCATCATTGCTTTGTAAAATCATGAAGTTTGAGGTGTCGCACGACCTATTTTGAATCAATTTAGAAAATGGCCATTCCGTTGGTCCCCGGATTGTGACCGATGTGGCCGGATTGAATCCAAGTGGGCCAGGAACCTCAAAAACATCATTCTCATCATTGCTTTGTAATATCATGAAGTTTGAGGTGTCGCACGACCTATTGTGAATCAATTTAGAAAATTGGCCATTCCGTAGGTCCTCCGGGTTGTGGCCGGAATGGATCCGAGTGGGCTAAGAACCCTAAAAATATCATTTTCATCATTGCTGTGTAAAATCAAGAAGTTTGAGGTGTCGCACGACCTATTTGGAATCAATTTAGAAAATGGCCATTCCGTAGGTCCTCCGGGTTGTGGCCGGAATGGAACCGAGTGGGCCAAGAGCCCTAAAAATATCATTCTGATCATTGCTTTGTAAAATCATGAAGTTTGAGGTGTCGCACGACCTATTTTGAATCAATTTAGAAAATGGCCATTCCGTAGGTCCTCCAGATTGTGGCCGGAATGGATCCGATTGGGCCAGGAACCATAAAAATATTATTCTCATCATTGCTTTGAAAAATCATGAAGTTTGAGGTGTCGCACGACCTATTTTGAATCAATTTAGAAAATGGCCATTCCGTTGGTCCCCGGATTGGGACCGATGTGGCCGGATTGAATCCGAGTGGGTCAGGAACCCTAAAAATATCATTCCCATCATTGCTTTGTGAAATCATGAAGTTTGAGGTGTCGAACGACCTATTTTGAATCAATTTAGAAAATGGCCATTCCGTAGGTCCCCGGATTGTGACCGATGTGGCCAGATTGAGTCCGAGTGGGCCAGGAACCCCAAAAATATCATTTGCATCATTGCTTTGTGAAATCATGAAGTTTGAGGTGTCGCACGACCTGTTTTGACTTAAAATTGTAAATGGCCACTTATTCCGGGGGCAACTGACCCCAACGGAATCTGGAATAATTCTGGAACCGTATTGTGGATAGCCTCGGAACTAGTATAAATCAAAAATTGGGATCCATCCGGATGGAATGCAACTTGTTGCGAAAGAATCGGTCAAGAAATGCAGTTTTTACAGCAGTTTAGATTTTTGAAGGCCCTTAAAAACAGACGTTGGGGACGGAAAGGTTAATTGGATATACACTGGTGGAAAAAAGTATAAAGACAAGCTCGGTTTCCATACAAAATGGCCATGTTGGGAGGTCAATATCTCGATTCTTAGCGATTCGATTGGGCTGATTTTTTGCCAGCAGGCCTAAAATGACTTGAATTTTTATTGAATGAAAGTTACATTTATGCATATATTCTACTTATATTGCAGTTTCTGCTGGAAATAATTATAAAGACAGGTCTGTTGTATGGAGCCCCATATAAAAAGTGGTGTCTTTATAATTATTTCCAGATTCGGAGGTCAAAATTATTAGAGATGTATACAATTCACTCAAAGATCGAAAGTTCTAGTGGAAAACAGGTGCCTAGTAAAATTTTAGCCAAATCGAATCGCTACGAGTCGAGATTTCGATTCTCAAACATGATGAAAATGTATGAAAAACATGCTTGTCTTTATACTTATTTCCGGCGGTATATATGGAGTAATATGCATAAAGTGCTTTATCGATCAAAATTACTAACTCAGCCAAGGCCAATCGAAGTTTCACATTATCATTATGCATGTTCTGTGATTTTTAAAACAATATTTAACAATGATTTCAGCGTTAGGTGTCCCATATCTGTGGGGGCGCTGTATTTAGTCCCCGCTACCAACAGCAGTCTCAGAAATAAAACATGATTAATGTTACCTTGCAGACAGTTGAAAGACTCGAATTCCTCTGGTTTGAGGCTAAACTGTATGCAGCGGAAACAACTTTTCAAGCAATTAGTTAAAAAAAACCTCGGTACCCGGTCCTAGGCTGAACTGATTGCTGGAAAAATCGAGTTAGGGGTTTAGATACGTACTAACTCTTCATGAACTGGTGAAAAATGGTAGTGAGAGGAACACACGGAAGTTCTTATTACTGAACAAATTCTCTTGCTTGAAATGGTCTTGTAGACAGAGCCAAATCCCGGGTTTTAAGAGTTTCACTGGTGATATTCTAGAAGCAAGACAAGGATGTGGCTAGGGCTCCGATGTATGGCCAAAAACAGTATTACTGTTCTGTTTTCTCAAGCAAGGCTTGATTTCCTATGGATAAGGGGCGCGCCTTTAATGGGATTGCTCCCTATGAAGGGTCTAAATAGCAGGACCTTGTCATGGTGGTCTTGAGAAAACTAAACAACAACTGTATCGAAACCGATACTGTATTGCTTCTCAATAGCACTGGAGTAATTTGACATGCACTTAAACACTAAGGATACGGGTAACGCTACAATAGATCTAATAATTGGTCGCAGTGGCACACCCGAACAGGAAAAAAAAAACTATGAATACAATGAGCCATAAAGCATGTGCTGCCGCACGTTTAATGAAGTATGTCACATGTTTAATTTTAATATTAGTAAAGAGGCCTATACATCCAGGTTTTTTTTTACACGGTTTGGTTTTAGTCGTTTAAGACCTTCAGCGTCAATGAAACAATGAGTTGACCCCACCAAAAAATTCACAAAAAATCAGAGAAAATTCAGGGGGTATTTAAAAAGTTGTGAAAGTTCGGGTTTTCCGAGAAATTGATGAATTCCAACCGTGTAAAAAAAAAATCTGGGTGTATGTCAAGAATACAAAACCTATAGTATAGCTAAGAAACATCTGTACAACTTTACATCGAAGATTGAAATAAATAAATAAATCTTACTTTTCACTTCTCATTTGCTGCTGTACTTATTACTCACTGCTATTCCTCAGCACTCATTTCTCACTACCCTGTACTCACTTCGAGCATCTCATTTCTCACTTTTTACTGTTCACTTCGAAAAGCTCACTTCTTCCTTCACATAATAAGGACACAATTTCAACTATTCGGCTAAACGGCATCCGAACAAATTTCTAAACGTTAAAATATTAAACTTTTAAAATATTTCATGTTGACTGGGAAGCGTAGTCGATTTGGTACACCAATTGGTCTGAACTCCAGAACGATTTGGAGAGACTAGAATATCTGATTTAGATAAATTTAAGAATTAATGCTCTCGGCAAAATTGATGAAAATAACAGCTATCCCAATTTTTACGGCTTTTGAATTATTATTTTGAATATTTGTAGCTATTCTTTCGGTCTTTAAACCCACACAGTGGCTTAGGAACCTTATTCTATTTCAATGAACACCTGTGCATGATTGACATATGCCTAAACAGTGCACAATGGGAAAAAAATGTCCATAACGCGAATGAATTCAATATCTCGGTTCGGTACGGATGGATTGCGCTGAAATTTTAACACGAATCGTAGAACTTTCTGAAGAATTGTGCAAAGGTGGTTAAGGTCACTCCTGACGGAATCCAAGTTTCGAAATGATCGCGTTTTCGGGGGCACACCACTCGATACGGAGGCGGCGGACAACTGTCATTTTTGTTGATTTAGTTTTGCTGCGTCGCAGCATGCGTGAAAAAATAAAAATGACAGTTGTGCGTTGCTTCCGTATCGAGTGGTGTGCCCCCGAAAACGCGAGCACTTTGAAACTTGGATTCCGTCAGGAGTGACCTTAAGTTCACTGCACGAAGCTACAAGACCTCGTTTTACTCTAATGCTTCTTATTTGGTATGCATTCTGGAAGAACTTGGCCTTTTGGGTAATATTGCCGTTCTATTACGTGGGGTAAAATGAGCCATATTTTAGCTTCTTTAGTCTTGAGGTGGACAACAATAACTCCACTCGATTTCCTGGAAAATTCTAGATCAGAAAAGTAATGTGAGTTTATTAGTAAGCAATTTGAGGAATATTATAACATGGCATGGTAAAATCAGCGAGAACTCAATTTCTAACATCGTGCAGTAGACAGAGCTCACATAGCACGATTTTTGACAAAATTTGAGGTCAAATGTGTTGTGTTTTGTCGATTAAGAACCAAGAATCAGGGCATCGCGGAATAAGAGGGCGACATCATCAAATTAAAAAAATAACAAGGTGGTTTTGGTCACCTAACGAGGAATAAAATCATTTTGAATGTGGAAGAAAGTTTTGTTCAACGAATAAAATGAACAGCAGAGGATTTATCTTCTACCTTATGTAAACTGTTCATGACAATATTGAGAAGAATTGACAGCCCGCGATAGGTTCAACGCACTAGCAAAGGGACGACTAGAAGTTTTCCATCCTAGACAATCGCAGGCTATCGCCTCAGCCATAAACTGCCATAACTTCTATCATTTCTTGGGGCGGACTCTGATATAAGTTTCTGTTGTCCTGTCCCTTGTTTGCAGGACATTGCATTCTTTTCTTTGGTTTTTTCGACCAAGTTTCACTTTCGCTCCCGAATTTCAATTGCTATTCATTTCTGGTGTGTATAATATGACTAGTTGAAAAAGTTACGAACGATTCAAGGAAATATAGATTTTTTTGAATTAAATTTAACCGAACTTAAATATTGTAGCCCAGCATGATACTGAAAAATCTATCAGAAGATACAACACGAGTGTTTGATCTCCAACACATTTCTTTTCCTGTGTCGCACCTTGTACTTACCAGCAAGGGTCCAATTCATCGATTGATGGATTCCGGCAAACACCGGTAGCCACGGCTCATACCGACTGCAACATAATCAACCCCCAGTGAATAGGAATGCCCAGCGGCAACGGCCGGTAATTTTATTAGCAAACTGATCGTATAAAAACGATTTCCACACAATCCTCCACCACATACCGGTTGTGCGAGGGTCATCAACAGATAATATAGAATATTAACGATTGGATCGATCATTTATATTCCTCAGCGTCGTCAGCGACTTCGATCGATGCGACGGCAACCTGAGCGGTGGCGGGAGAACCAACAATATATTCATCAATCGAAAGCTGCTGGATAATTTTACCATCCGCTATCGACTGTGGCTGTGAAGTTGGCAAGATCTGCAGTGCAGTAGCAGCTTTTCAGATTGTGATTTAATTGTTGTTGTCGGAAGCTTGACAGTGAAACAGTTTGGAGTGATTGAAAGTCGGTTTAACTGCAGTAAAGTCATTTAATCACATATTGAGAAAAAAGCTCATCACCATAAGAAATAAAATATAACTTGTGAAAAGTTAGATTTCCTGCGAATGTTAGAAACGATACATTACAAAGATAATTCTTTTCGAACGAAGAAAACATTAGACATGATACGCATTGGCGAAAAAACGATTCAATATGATAGATAACCTTCCTCTGGGGTGGATTCCACCTTATCCTCTGTGTCCGGCCGGAGCGTCACACCAAGAGATCAATACGCATTTTTACAGCCTACCTACCGGTTCGCTCTGGCTCCAGTTTGCCTGTCAGTGCCAATGATTGATTGGAATTGCCAATCAGCACTTGCTTCTCCGAGGTGAGAACCCAGAAAGATACCCATCATCATCATCATCTGCCGAAGTCAACACAGTAGCGAGGCAACGCAGACAACGACTAAAACAGTCGATTCAAAAGAAAAATACCAGTAGTTACTTGAGGTTCCATTCTTCGCCACTGGTTGAACAGACAACTATCGGGGAAAAAAAGTCCGAGTTTTTCACTACCGGTACACAGTGGGATGGAAACTGCAAACCAAGTTTCTAAGCAGGGAACGACAGTTCAAACTTTTTTATACACTTTGATTTTTTTGGAAATTCACCGTTGCCTAAAAATACGAAGAAGGCAAAAACATTTTTAGGATTCTTTTTAACCATAGTTTTAAGTTAACCATTTCGTCTGTCGTTGAAGTTTTCAGGCAAATAATTACGCGTTCTAATGAACATCAAGCTCTTAATTATTTGAAGTTTGTTCCGTTTTTAAAAATTAATTAGTGGGACCATACTGTGCCAATTTATCATGGGAAACAATATCTACGCAGTATTGTTCTACATGCTCTTTGATTTCTGTGAATTCTTCAAAATTATTTGTTCCCTTGAATGTTGTAAAAATCAAACTATATTCATTACTTTAAATTGTATTTAACATTTCCAATTTGGTCCCAAGGTGCCATCAAGGCAATCTTTTTCCGTCCGCATGTCGTCGTATTGGGACGAGACTTTTCAATAGCCATTATTGGCCAACAGTTCGATCGATCGATTGGTTTTTTTATCTTTTCTTTGCCGGGCTGTCTCTCGCTGAGAAAACAACAAAGTCTCCCAAGAAGACCGGGGGCACCCGGGAACGCATCTTCTCAGCAACAACCAACCACCGAGACCACAGCCAGCGAACACTGGCTCTACCGAGTAGGCACGGGGGCAGCGAAACAGACGAAAAGTGTGAGAAGTTTGCCGCAAGGGTGAGAAAAAGTAGTCAGAAACTGTCTATTTTGTCGTTTTTATTCGCCTTTCGCCCGGGAGATGTGGTTATTATTTCATTTACCTCGTATGAATGATTACTTCCCTCGGGGCACTTGACAGGCCATGGATATCATGGTTTGGAGTAGTCGGCCCTACGCCGAATGATGCCTTGGCTTCAGTTAGAGCAAATTCAAGCCAAATAGGATGATGGACGCTGAGCTCCTGGAATTTGATAAAGAAAAGGATGCGTTCGATTTGCCACCAGTGTTGATTTCGTTTTCGGCTTTGTGTCTAGTTGTATCGATGGATGTCTAAGGAAATTGACATTCAATTTGATGTCTTCCTCAAGCCTTATTGCTTGATGTCGTTTTTTGCATTGTCTGTGTCAGAGTATTGATATTGTCAGGGATGCAAATACATGAGCACAAATTATCTGACGATTCTGTCACTAGTGTTTATCCGTACTGCTCATATCTTCTCATCTCTTGAAGAAGTTAAATAGCAGGCAGGAAATATTAAGCAGCGAATAAAATACATAATAAGAAGAGGCTCAAGAGAGGACAATGTAAGCCACCCACCACAAGTTTGTGTTGGTTGAGACAAAATCGAGGGGGTTGAAGAGGAATTCGGAGACGTCCCTAGCAACACGCTTATTCCACATAGGTTACTGCAACTCATATGTGACCAAATACAGTCATAATCAAGTTGCTGTAACCATTTTTGTCTGACTTGTGCTGCTCGGGGTATCATGCCAGAAAAACGTACATACTTTAGACTCCGTAAAACGCTCCGATCGAATATATCTTGTCGCCGTACCAAACTGACTATCTTCAAAACGCTCATTAGACCGGAAGTCATCTATGGACACGATGCCTGTACAATGTTCGTGAAGAACCATGTACTTGGAGTTTTCGAGAGGAAAGTTTTGCGTACTAAGTACCTATGGCGGGATGCAGAGGGAAGACGAAACATGGAGTAGGCGAATGAACCAAGACACTGCTCACTGCGCTGGACTTTCCCCCGAAACGATGCTTATTCGTTAGTCCCTTCTTCATCTTTGCTTCAGCTCCGACATTATTTGCGTTACGACTCTGCTGACCGCATTACACGTGCCTTCTTCGAGACACATTCACTCTGCGATGTTGTCCGCCCTCAGGGCAGGTATTCCTCTACGTAATTTAGCAAACCTTGGGCAATCGAATAACACGTGCTCTGGAGTCTCCTCTACGTTGATACACGCCGGGTGAAATGGCGATGACGCATGGTCACAGTGGTGCAGATATTGACGGAAACAGCCGTGTCTGAACAGGAACTGAGTGAGGTAAAAGTTCACCTCACCATGGTTCCTGTTCACCCACGTCGACATATTGGGGGTGAGCCGATGGGTCCACCCTCCATTATTCCACTCCTGTCAGCCACTTCACCATAGAGTCCATTCTCTCCGCCTTCCTCACATTTCTGGTATATCTCCGTTGGTAGCACTCGATATCCTCTGCTAGGGTTATGCAAATTGGAATCATCCCTGCGATAACGCAACCTGCCTCCGACGAAATAGTTCGGTACGCACTCGCGACTCGAATGGCCATTAGACGAAACACGCTATTCAGCTTCCTCCGGTTACGTTTCGTCTTGAGCACAGCTCCCCAGGCTGGAGCTCCGTACCCTAGTATCGAGGATGATACTGCTGCCAGAAGACGTCTACTGCTGCCTTTCGGACCGCCGACGTTTGGCATGATCCTTGCTAACGCACTGATCATTTTAGCCGCCTTCTCACAGGAATAGTCGACATGGGTGTTGAAATTCAACCGGTCATCAATCATCACACCTAGATGTCTCAGAGTCCGCACCGATGGGATGTCATGCCCTCCGATGGTAATCTGCATCCACTGGATTACTTTGAAGTTGCTGATCAGCTGCAGCTTGACTCCATTCATCCAGGTTTCTACTGCGTCGGTCGCTTCCCCCACCAGCATTTCCACCTCCTCCAGTGAATCACCGGTTATCGTTAGGACGACATAATCCGCGAATCCGTAAATCTTTACATCTTTTGGCAACTTCAGCATCAGCACCCTGTTGTACATCACATACCATAACGTCGGGCCTAGTTTGGACTCTTGTGGAACGCCCGCCGTAACCCTGATCGACTTCTGCACCGAGTTCGTGTCGTAAACCAGAATCCGGTTCTGGAAGTAGCTCCTAAGGATCTTACACAGGAAGTCGGGGATCCGCATTCCATGCAGCGCTGCGGTGATGGCCTCCCAGCTGGCACTGTTGAACGCATTTTTGACGTCAAGCGTCACTACCGCGCAGAACCGATTGCCGCTCCTCTTCTTCTTGGACGCCCTCTCTGCATCTTTAATGACCGTCCTGATTGCATCCACAGTCGGTCTGCCTTTATGGAATCCGAACTGTTTTTCCGTTAAGTCTCACCCTCCGTGAACTGAGTAAACCTATTAAGGACAACCCTTTCCAGAAGCTTTCCCCATCGTATCCAGCAGGCATATGGGCCTATACGATGCTGCATTCCTCGGCGGTTTCCCTGGTTTCGGCAGCAGCACTAGTTTCTGGATCTTCCACCTATCCGGAAAGTTACCATCTGCTAGGCATTTCTGCAGCCTGAACAAGTCTGGAAACGCCAGTATCGCAGTTTTTAGAGCCACGTTTGGAATTTCATCAGGACCCGGACCTTTCTTCATCTTCAGATCTTTCGCCACTGATGACAGCTCGTCGTTGGAGACTTGCATACCTGCAATGATTGCTCCGTCTTCATCTGCGTACGGTGTAGGCGGCCACATCGTAGAATCATGCTGCAGGAAGAGACCGTCAACGATGATCTTCAGCTTGTCATGACACATTTCCGCTGGCGTCGCTGGACCCCTGATCCTCTCTGTTACGACCCGATAAGCGTTGCCCCAAGGATCAGAGTCAGCTTCCCGGCACAACTCCTTGAAGCAGTTAGATTGGCTGACTTTAATCTCCCGTTTGAAGGCCGATCTAGCTTCACGGAAGATTATCTTACGCTCCTCTCTGAATGTTTCAGACCTTGCTCTCTGCGTTTTCTGGCTCTGAGACACGCAGCACGAAGACTAGCAAGAGTTTCGTTCCACCAGTAATTTAGCCGCCGGCTTTTTCTTGGCTCCAGTCTCCTTGGCATCGTCGCATCGCATGCCCTCGCAAGAGTTTCTGTCAGCTCATCTGCATCGAGATTTGTAGCGCCGCTGTCTGCTCGACGTGCTTCGATAAAAAGATCCTTATCGAAGTCTTCCGCCTTCCATTTTAGCCCGCTATTCCTAATCTCTCGCCGTACCGTCGGCAGTCGTGTTCCAACACCATACCGGATCGCCTGGTGATCACTATGTGTATAGTCCTCACTGACTCTCCCGTTCATGTTCCTCACCAGCGACGGACTGCAGAACGTGACGTCGATGATGGACTCCCTGCCATCTCTGCGAAATGTACTAACGGTACCTTCGTTGCACAGCATGACGTCCAGCTTTGCCAACGACTCCAGCAAACTGTAACCTCTGGGATTAGTCATCCTGCTTTCCCACTCCACTGCCCAAGCATTGAAGTCGCCTCCGATGCTTACCGGTTTTCGGTCGATCAGCTTCTCCGTGACTGAGTCCAGCATCCGGTTATAATGCTCCAAAGTCCATCTTGGGGGTGCGTAGCAGCTACACACGAAGATCCCGTTGATTTGGGAGATAACGAAACCTTCGCTTGAACTGTCTACCACCTCTTGGATAGGGAATCTGCCCATCACTTGAATAGCCGCAATCCCCGTAGCATCCGCCACCCAGTTGCCGTTGTCAGAAGGGATCCGATACGGTTCAGCAATATTTGCCACGTCACACATTAATCCCGGCCCGCCATCGCCTTCTTGTATGCAGTGCATTGGAAGCCACCGGTCGTATGGTCGTTTCCATCCTCCGGTTTGCAGAGAAGGCATCTTGGTTGCTTCGTGCAGTCCATTTCAACGTGTCCTTCTCCACCACATTTCCTACATAGACCGGATATGTCCGGGCTTTTGCAGTTTCACGGCTGGTGGCCAAACGACATGAATTTAAAGCATCGCTCCATCTGCTTGTTGACTTGTGGGGCGAATCTTAACGGGCACACTGACCATCCTACTGTCACCTTGCCCGCCTCCACCATTTTGTTGGCGGCCTCTGCTGGTAGTCGTATCGCTACTACTTGTGCGCCACCATACGCTCTCCTCAGTCGAATCGTCATTTACACTTCCCCCAGCTTGCATTGTGAGGCCAGTGCATTAATCAGTTTGTCTTTCGTCGTGATCTCGTCCAGGTAAATGGCACAAATCTCCCAAATTGAGGGGAACGTGCCACCTGAGCCGACGTTCTGATGGTCTGCCAGTCACCATCCTTGACGCGTTCCTTCAGCACGCTGGCAAAGTCTGGCAAAGTTTTGGCTGTTCTGCCACATTGAGAGTTGACGTAAAGTCAATGTCAACTTCTCTCCGCGAACAGCCTAGATAGCTGTGTGGTGTTGGCAGCTGGTTATCTGGCTAAGAATAACATCACGGATTGCCTGTTCCAGTGGTAAAAGTCCATCATACAGGTGACCCCTAATTCTCGGTGTGATGCGGCTTTATGCTTACCGTGCCTACGAATGAATGGTTAGGGTGTCTAATAAGAACCTAACCGCAAACGGAGCCTGTGAAGCACCAGGGCCCCCTTCACAGTATTTAGCCCTCGCTGCGCTTACCGGAGCTATGGCGTAGTTGACTTTTAACTTCTCCGAGATAATCGGCTACTCTTATTCAACCTCATCGTGGGGTTAAATAAGAGTTGGGTTATGAATATGTGTTCTACATAGTTTTTCAACAAATTTTTACCTATATGGATTCGCATTATGCGATATTTAAAATGTACTTTGTGATTGTCACCTATATGGATTCGCATTATGCGTTTTTCACAGTGCACTCTGTGTTTCGTCTTTGACGTTCGTCCATTGTTAGGTCCTCTGTGTTTTTGTGACACCTCTCTTTAGTCCCTAGCTGAATGCGTGTGAGTCTACATAATTGGCTTTCCTATAAATGGTTCCATTCTCCTTTCCAACTTCACTTCCTCTTCCTTTCCCCTTTTCACTTCCTTTTCCGTCAGGTAAATGATGAGAAAGGCCAGTGAAGGCGATGGCACAAATCTCCCAAATTGAGGGGAACGTGCCTCCTGAGCCGACGTTCTGGTACCTGATACCTGATACGCTCTCCTCAGTCGAATCGTCACTTGCACTTCCCCCAGCTTGCATTGTGAGGCCAGTGCATCCCTCAGTTTGTCTTTCGTCGTGATCTCGTCCAGGTCAATGGCACAAATCTCCCAAATTGAGGGGAACGTGCCTTCTGAGCCGACGTTCTGATGGTCTGCCAGTCACCATCCTTGACGCGTTCCTTCAGCACGCTGGCAAAGTCTTGCACGTTCCGTTGCTTTTTCGTGACTTCCTGCTCTCCAGGCGAGTCCCTTCCTCGGTTTTCCGTGCGAGTGATTTGGGGACTTTGCGGTGCCTGCTGTGTCTCAACTGATGTATGCTCCGCAGCTTCTTTCAGTACCTTTTCAGCTGCTTCAGCGCTCTTTTTCAGCGCGATCTGTTCGTGATCGGCTGCTTTTACGGCGGAATTGATGCGCGTCACTAGAAGCTTGATCTTCGTGTGAACATTGTGTTTGTCCTTCCGCACCTCCATCAGGTTGGACCTCCCAAGTTGTAGCTCCTCCTGAGTAAACCTACTTTCCGATTTTTGGGTGACATTCTCGGATCCTAGCTCCTGTTGGCCTGCTTGGTTATCAGCAGTCTTTTACACGCCACTGCTGCCTGCGACATTACTGGAGATCGCTGCAGCTTCCCACTGTTTGCGAAAACTTTTGCCCCGCCTGCTCCTTCGTCGTTTGAAGAATTTGTTTCCATGTTAAAAGGGTCCCCCCTTTGGGCCGTTATCTCTACCTGTTGTAGATAGTCGCCTCTTGTGATCCCATGGGTGCCTTTGTAAACAGTAAGGTCCATTATTATTATTATCTTTATTTGTGAGGTTTTCGACCCTGGGCCGGTTTACCTCATACAGAGTGAGGTCCATGCAAGGGTTGACTCCGATGCCTTATAACGCCGTGTTCAGAGCTGGATCGGCGTAAATCAGGAATGGTGCATCTGAACCTACTACCCACCGGTATAGGTGACAAGTGTTGAGCGTTACCGGAGGCCTGCCAGGTTGTTTACCAAGAGGGAGGCAGACGAACCATTAACCTGCTTGCCATTTCAAAAATATGTAACTCTTTTTTGTCACTTTTAAAATGCCCACTTTTTAGACACTTGTCCCCAACCAGTTTGCATTCGATGGGGAATCTTGTCCCATTGTTTCGTATTAAATATTGGCCACAACAGACTATGTTATTAAAAGCTATGATCAAGATATCATTTGAACCATTACCGCTAGGTGGATTGGCCGGGGTATTCATATTGACATTCTCATTCTAATTTTACTTTTGATTAATTTTCAATTTCTATCATTAATTTAAATATTTGAATTTTGTTTTTGCTTGATTTAAGTTGAGCCGAGTACAAAACGAGGAACTGGAGACTGGATTACTAAGGGTATGCGATAAGACACTTTTTCCTAACGAAACGAAACGAAACGAAATTTATACTGTCTATGTTGATTCGAAGCGAAACGGAACGAAATATAAATTTACTTTCGAGACTTCGAAACGATACGAAATCAAGGTCCATTTAATTCGAAATTTTACGAAACGAAATTTTATTTTTTTTCCGCGGAATTTTTATTGAATTGATTTTTTTATTATGTACGCAATTCTGATTTCATTTTTTCAAAGTCAAATAACTGCTTTAGTTAAAGTAACAGAAGAAGTAGTCTGTGATAAATCGCCGTGTTCCCGTTTACCATTGACGATAAGGCAATACCCCAGCATATGTGCCGCTTTCAAAGGTATTCATCGTGAAGTGTGTGCTCCCGAATTGGATAAATCTTCTATCAATTCAGCTACATATCAGTAAGAATAAAAAAATATAGGAACTGTGGGGTTTTGGTTTTGTATTCTGATTCAAATTAAATTTAAAATCTTATTTCATGTAAGAATTATGTGAATATACTGAAGCATACTTCATACTGACTTGTCAGCGTGGTTTTATGGTATAGAGCTACCTTAAAACCAGAAAATAATGCATAGATTTTATGTTTTATCTAGTGAGATACGCATTTATATATCACAGATAAAGAATTGTTAATAGCAAACATTTGCTCGCAAGCGCTATTTCAGATTATGTTTCAGAAATGTGATCGCAAAGGTTTTACGGCAGCGGTTTGCCAGGTATGAAGGAATATTTTTTCTCATACAAAAACTTGTAACAAAAGGATATCATTTCCTTCCAAATTCAACCTTTTTATAGGAAGCTCGAAGACCCATAGTGTTATATACAATCAACTCGACGAACCAAACTATTGTCTGTTTGTCCTTGTATATGTGTTTGTGCATATGAGGTATGCAAAAATTGTTGTCAAATTTTCATCCTCGACCGACTTTAATTGAGTGCAAGAAACAGCTGCTATGGACTGTATAAGCCGGTCAATTCAGGATTAGGAGGGGAAAATTATTTTGACACTCATCATTATAGGATACCAAGGAATGCTCTGCATCTCCGTGAGCGTCACGGGAAAGGCTTCTTTGGTTTGTTGAAAATGCAATTCATGCGAAGCCATCTTGGTAATCGACTAAATATTTATTGTAAACGAAGTTATAACTCGAAGACGAAAACCGTATTTCAAATCAATCCAACGCAAAATCATGTGCTTCGTTTAATAATAATGTTTTTCTTAGGACCTTTTTAAATTTAAGCGATGCTTAAACCGAAGACCACATTATCAAGAAGACTGGCAACACAGTCTGAAATCCGGCGACACTGTTAGCAGCGCTGTCGGTGAGCCGAGGTGGTACTATGTTTGTTTGTGTGAGTGAGTTGACACTGTATAGTCAGTTACACGTTCAATCAAAATATATGAAAACCACATTTAAATTATGCTTTAAAAAAAACTCTCGAGTAGTACACTGAGATTAAACGTATTTCAATTTTATGAGATCAGCATAACTTTAAGCCGAATGATATTCGGAATTTGGTCTTGAATTGATGAAAGTGCCACACTCTTTGTTAATTTCTGTACGGACCTGTTGATTTCCTTCACATCTCGACTGCAGACTGTGTTCATGATATGATTTGAAACAATTTACACTTTAGATTTTTCTTATTTTGATTACTACCTTGCCTAAAAAGCCAAAAGTTCGAAAAGATTATGCTATCCCAGACATAGTAGAAAATGAATCACCCACCTTGTGCGTGCTTCCAGCGGCACACTAGGAGTTAACTTTCTGAAATCAGTATGGCGAAAGGCATCTAAGGTTCAAAATAAAGCACCTTCAACAAAAAAATATGTGGTAGGCTTAGGCTGTGAACCATTCTACCGATTCGTTTAACTTTTAGTTAAAATTTGACAAGTAGAACTTTTTTTACGAAAAATGAGTCAGATTTCCGTAAAAAAAAAGAGATGTCAATACAATTTCACTCTGTCTCTGAATGATTTGAAACGGGCGTGTACATAACTAGTACCAAATAGTTTTACTTGAAAAGTTCCTAACTTTGAGATAACCCGCGTTAGATGTTTTTCCCCATACAAATATCCGGTGGTTAACTCATGCTGGCTGTTTGCACATATACGTTAGCGTCTGGATGCTGGCAGCGGCGAGTAGGAAACCTGCCATTACCAACCAACCAATAATTTCTAGGAACTTTTTTCAAATAGGCGTAACTGTATTTGACCTTGAAATTTGAAACGGTTGCTATTCTCTCAATTCAGCACATTTCGTTTAACAAACGTTACTACCAGATAGTTCGGAATCTATTCTTTCTGTTAGGCACATAAGTTCACCAAAATGGTATTATTGAAGAGCACAGTCGCCGTTCCAAAAATCAAGGTCAAAATCATGTACGCCCATTTGAAAAAAGTTCCTAGATTTATTGAGAAAATTCAGATAATAGATAACAAAAATAGATGTTAACAAATATGTAGAAAGAACGGAAAATATTCAGAATGTTGGTTCACAAGCCGTGATTATGTTATTTCGGGGCAAGCCCGAATTTAGACAGATTAATAATTTTTCTTGGCAAAAAAATCATTTTATCGCTTTTCAGTTTTTGATGCTTCAAAGGTTCCAATAGGTTCAAATTCGTTTTTTAATTACAACACTTTATTTTGTAGACAAACAGATAAAAACGTAAATAAGACCTCAAAGAAATATGTTCATATAAAACATATAAAACTAAATAAACAACCTCAATTTTTAACTTACACCCAGATAGTTTTCTGACTCTCTTTCTCTCTTGATTGGTGTTAAGTACTAAGGAACTGTCCATGCGAGATGTTCATACAAATAATAATTCCGAATTTGTTCCTTGTGTTTTTTTTTTCTGAATTGCCACGAAAAACTCTTTTTGTTTCAAACTCAGTTTTACGAGAAATTTTTCTGCCTGTACAAAACTGAGCTGATTTGTGATTCCGTGTGGTTTGTTTTGTGGGTTGACAGCTATATTCCATTGCAAATAATAAAGGTGCGGGGTTTATCGACGTTTGCTTGTATTGGTAGACCATCAGCAAAATAAACATTAAAGAGAAATTTTGTAAACCGCTGAACCAAGCGGCGAGGGTTCGTGGTGCTGGTTGACTAATAGCCAGAAGCTAGGCAATTATCTGAAGGGCATAATCGTGGATGGCCAATGTTAATTGATTGGTACAGGCGATTTGCGAAAATAGTTTGTATACACGCTTCATGACAAAATTTTTGACATATTGCGAGAGAGATCGCAAGTATTGTATCTGTCAATGTCGAAGAACTCTACTCGTCCCTACTGTGGAAAAAAATTACCCTAAAAGTTATTTGTTGACAGTTAACTAACACTAGCAGACATCGACTTCCTCCGCACCTTTATTAGAACTCATTTACTTCAGCTAGCTAAGATCACTACCACGCAGATAACAAGCTACCACTTCAACTCAGAAGAGGCTCTGCCGGCAATGAAGTTGGCCGCTTGTATGGAAAAATGCCAGAGCTGCCAGTCTTCTTGATAAAGTGGTCTTCGCTTAAACCTAGTTTGATGCATAAGAGGTGAACAAGTCGGCATTTAATAAGAAAGAGGCGCTATAAAAATACTTCACAAGGTGCTCAGGAATCCACGCCATGACTATGCCTCTATGACAAAGTTGAACTGATCTAATTCATATCTGATTACATTTACACCCTGAGCCTGACGTCTTAAATATTGATTCGAATCACTTTTGAAAAAAAAAATAGGATATAATATATATTTTTCGTTTTCTGTTGGACATTTCTAACAAAACACTGAAGACGTTTTGTAGAAGAGAACTAAATTCGTATTTGTCGACTCAGAATGGGATTATGCAGTAAGTGTTAATAGAAAACATTGTATATCATTAGGTTTAGAAAACAGCTTAATGATTTTGGTCAGCGGCGCAGCCAAAATTTTTGATAATACACGACCGTACAAGACAGTGTGGTTCAAGTCTAAATTTGTTTCGAAATTCCGCGGAACTCCGTTAAATTTCGTTAAAAGCTAGTTTTTTCTAGCGAAATATTTTAAATTTTACGAAACGAAACGAAACCAAGAAATCAGATTTCGCCATGCTCAGATTCCGCGAAATTCCGCGGAATTTCGTTTCGAACCACCTGAAACGAAGTTTTTCGAAAAACCGCATATGCTTATGGATTACTGGTGAGTTTGAAATACGTTTTTGTTACAATCCAGTTGAATTAAAATGGATAATACTTAAATCGTTTCATTGTAAGTGAGTATTATTCAATTTGTAATGAGTTCGTTTCTATTTTATAAATAATCTTGCGTATTGTAAGAATACTTTTACTCATTATCTTCACAAGCCAGTGTTAAAAATATTACATATTTAATATAAAGCATTACCAAGAGAAAACAAATTTCAGAGAATCGGTAAAGAAATGCACAATGCACATACATCTTAAAATGCGGCATTTCTCACTTCACCCATCGGAATAAGCCATATCTATTTCACTCGAAGAATGAAGAAGTAAATTTAAATCCGCTCCATGCCAAAGTCCAACAACACGTGCGGATTTCAATTTCTTCTCATCGCTGGCTTCACCTTTCATACCGAATAAAAACTCATAAACATTGCCACCTACGCAGTTGATTGGACGTGACAGATTACACATGTGCGACTTGAAATATCTCCATATTCACCCGAAAACCTGCATTCAAGTGTCAAATAATGTGTCAATTTATTCCTTCTCCCATATATTTCAATTTTGACTTGCTTCTTCCCTTTGCTCCGGGGCATGTTCCTACCAGTCAGTCGATGAGGTTCAAGGCAATACGGAGCCAAACCGCCTTCACCACATCATTCGCAAATGCCTCTATGTGTGTATTTGAAGCAAATCAACTCTTCGGGTCTAACCGCTTTGCTGTGGCTTTTTCGCATCATCAGGTAAAGCGTAAGTTATTCTCGATTTGTGGTGCCCTCCCCATGCCCTCTCCACATGTTCAGATCGCGCCGCAGCAGGCAGGCTCGACTCCTCACAGGCTCCGTGGTGAACAGGTCGCGCGTCCCGTAGCGTCCTGCGGTCAGGGGCTCTCCCGTCCTGGCGGTTGACCACAGAGTGCTGATTTCGTCGGGGTTTTGATATTAAGCCCTGAATGCACTGCGCTCGAGCGGCGAAGACGGAGACGAGCGCTGTGCCAAAATTAAGCGGACAAATAAGTGACACAAAAGAATTTAAAGCTCACACAGAGCGGATTCCTTCGGCGGAATTCTTCCGAACTCCATCGGTTGGACGTCGAAAGGCGACGACGACTTCGACGGGGGTGAGCGTTGCATGCCGAGATTTCCGAAAAAAAATCTGGACCGTCTCTGCTAGGCTCTACGAATGGGTAGAAGGAGAGACATATTTACAACTTTCCGAATTTTATTGCTACTATTTCTTCCATTAGGAACCATTCTGTCGAGAATGGTGCGATATTGATCTATGGCAGAGGAAATTTATGGATTTATGAGATTCGAAGAATGCATAAGGATGAAATCTTTTCGCTTGACTTATGACCCATTCCGGTCAATTAGTGCGAGGTTGTATGCGCATTTCAGACTTTATGGTGTCAAATTGACTCTTCTGCTTAGAGAATTGCAATCGATCAGTAATGCATCTGCAATAAAAATTGGACCAAATGGCTTCAACGAAGTTCTCAATTGAAGAATCAATCAAATCGAACTGGCATCTGCACATTCTATAGTTTTGATTCAGATCCGGACAGGAAATGCCACATTATTTCTAGACTAATTATTGTCTTCTACACGAAAGAGAGGGTAATTTTTCATTCCTCGCCATTGTTCTGACCGCGGAGAAAAAAGTGAGTTCTTTTGTTGCTCGAAACTCGTCTTAAGAATTTTATCATTAAAACATGAGTTTTTTTTCTTGACTCTTTTCATAGTACACGAGATTGTTCCTTTGTGAGTCATTATGTAAGAAAATCCGATACAGCGTTCAAATCAATTGCTCTCCATCTCGTAGCCCTCGTATATGGCAAACAAAGATCGATCGATTGTTGAGGAAAGATTTAATCTTTTTCAGCTTTCAACCTTGCACAGACCGCTGTGAATCCAGCCGCGGACGTTTCGACGGTCATTAGTTGCAACAGCAGTCATACATCAACGGAACGATCAGTGTCGGTAGCACAGTAGCGGTCTATTAACTTTTGAAGAATTTGAGCTTACAATCTGGTCAAGAGTTTCAATAGTTTTTTCTCTCCTCGGATGAAGTTGAAAAGTGCCACAAGGCATTCGCTTCTAGTAGAGAGTCATGGATCATTGACTTTGATCTGAACAACAGCACTGTTTTCTACTAACCAGTGAATCGGATTATATTCAGGCGATGCCATTTACAATCATGTCAACAAAAATATATTTAGAATTCCAATTAAACATGAGAAAACATCTGAACATGGCAATTATAAAAAATTAATGAGAGGACGAAAAATTCTCAATAAACTACGACTCTGAAAGCCAAACAGTGTACTTATCAGATGTACATAAATTAACTATTACGTCAACTAACCATTAAAACATGAAACCATCTTAATTTTTAATTCTTAATTTTTGTAATTCACGTATAGTCATACTTAGTATATAGGTATATCGTCGGGATAAATATAAAACATTTGTTTTGATTATCCAAGACTGCAACGCCGTGAGTTACAATAATACAGGGGTAAACAATATCAGAAGCATAGGAATTGTGAGAAATGGATCAAGAAAAAAAATGCAAATGCTTCACAAAATTTTCTACAAGTAAACACTTGATGGGTGTTTTGCCTTTTAATTGCATTGAAGTTTCTTGAATATATGAAGCAAAGAACAGCCACCTTACGCTGCCTAGAATGGAATACAAATACCTAAAACTAATCTGAACAGTTTTGAGTTTCTTTAGTCTATATCTGAACAGTTTAGAATTTGTTCAATCGAGAACTTTGTAGTCATACAGTTAACGGTATCATTTTAATTCACAAATTGTGATTCTCAATATCATTCAAGAAAAATCTCGCTGGACAACTAAGTATATTGTACTTGATCCTTATAGAACCTAATGTTCGGTCAGTTGTCTTTTTGCAATGAACTACCTATTCAGAATTGTGAACAATGATACTTGTTAGAGTTCTGTGGAATATCGCTGAAAATGCCAGCATAATAATATTCAACATTTTTTCGCAACTGATTTTAAAATTAGTTGAAGCTAAAATCGTTCTATTCAAAAGGTGTTACTGGTAGTTCATAATTAGAAAAGTGCTTTATGTGGACTATAATGATAGTCCAAAACGTTCCATCTGGACTTAATAAGGAAATCTGTGATGTTAATAAAATAGAAGTGTTGTGTTTGTGTAGTATTTGCCTCGATTTACAAAAACTTCTTCCAATAGACTTTGAGTGCAAAAATCTAACAAATATAATATTCTTAATCATATAAAAAACTTAAAACCGATTTCTTCTTCTTCTTCTTATTGGCATTACATCACCACACTGGGACAGAAGCGCCTCGCAGCTTAGTGTTCATTAAGCACTTCCACAGTTATTAACTGCGAGGTTTCTAAGCCAAGTTACCATTTTTGTATTCGTATATCATGAGGCTAACACGATGATACTTTAATGCCCAGGGAAGTCGAGACAATTTCCAATCCGAAAACTTTCTAGACCGGCACCGGGAATTGAACCCAGCCACCCTCAGCATGGTCTTGCTTTGTAGCCGCGCGTCTTACCGCACGGCTAAGGAGGGTCCAAAACCGATTGATATTTTAAATGTCCTCCTTTTTCAACCAAATGTTCTCTTTTTTCGCTCAAATATGGTGAATTGTCCTCCTTTGAAAACATTTCATATGGTCACCCTACTCACATAGCCTCATATTCTAACATACCGCAATCGGGGGTGACAATGGGTCTGGGGGGTGAGAATGGGTCATCGCTTTCACCGGCAGCCTGGAGGTCGTAGAGCAAAATCGTTCAAAAAGGTCTCTTATATTTTAGTCTTCTTGCCCTAAGACACATTCAATCCATTCTACAAGCATTCTAAGTAGTTGAAACAGTGACTCATTCTCACTCCCATTTGACCCATTGTCACCCCCGACGACGGTATTAGAAAAAATAAGAGATACACACACACACGAAGAGCGTTTAGTAGACCCCGAACCACTCTGTCGCAGATATTTTCGAAACCACGAATACCAGGTGCAGGCCTCTGTTTTGCGCCAGTCGAGAACATGCTTTACGGATTGTTTATGAATCATGTCGTTGAAATAAACGTACCCAAACGCGTTGGTAGACCTCATGTGCTTTTTGTATGATAACATACACTAAAATATCCTGAAATAATATCCTGTATCTACGAACCAGAAGAATAGTTTAATAGTTTATTTTCACATACCAGATCGAGGATACTTCACATGTAATGAAAAGGTCATTGATAGCCTGATAGATCCTAAAGTCTGATTCTTTCGCTTTCTTTCTTTGTTGACATTATATCTTCCATCACGACATTGTCGCCTCACAGGCTTAGTAGTAATCGAGCACTGACAAAGTAAATTATTCATTGTGAGGTTCCTAAAATAAGTTACTATTTTTGCATTATTATTGCATACCATAATAGTAGTTTGTGCAACAAGATGCAAAAAGATGATTTTTTCAGCACGAGTTGTACGTTTATCCAACGAGGCTTGCCGAGTTGGATAAATACTACGAGTGCTGAAAAAATCGAGTTTTGCAACGAGTTGCACACGCTATTTTTTGCAATGACGAAAAATGGACTTTAATTTGATAAATCTGTTCCAAAATTGTAGTCTAATTTTCTCCACATGATCATTCTTGCCAATAAATTATGTTGCTACGGAGAAGAATCAGATTCCATATTACCGTGCCACATTGCAAAGTTCAATGAGTCGTGAAGCGATAGATGTACTTGCCTTTGGAAATTTTGGATGTCATGACCGCCAAACTATTTCATTTTTTACGGGGCGCATAGAATACACTATTTGAGCACTTACCCAAGTTAATTTAGCAAAATGTAGTCACGTAACGACTGTTCTGGTGTTGCTTTTTCATTATAGCACCCAAATGAGTGTTATAATAAATATTATGCAACCCATTTGAGTTGCATAATGTTCATTAAAGCATCCATTTCGTTGGTATGGAAAAGTAGGCCGTTTTATCACTCAAAGACGAACTGTAAACCAGATATTATGATCAGGAATTGCAAAAAATCATTTTTTTTTATCCGTAGGTCTCCAAGGAGTTGTTGGATTACCTACAAACCTTGAAAATAATTATAAAAGACTTGTAAATGATAATTAACCACCCATCGAGTTTTATGGACTAGATTGGGACTACTTTGCTAGCAATCACACATGAAAAAATTCATCGTTGATCTGCAGGTCTATTCTTCAAGGAGTTTTTGGATGACACACAAACCTTGCAAATAATTATAAACCACCCAGCGTGTTTCTATGAACCAGAATGGGGCTACCCGCTAGAAGACACTATTTAGAAGTGCATTGTAACGCTGGTTGATCTGGTCTATTATTTAGGGAGTTCTAGGATCACTTTCTAACCATGTAAATGATGATAAACCACCCAACGTATATCTATGGACCAAAATAGGGCTACTCCACTAGAAGTCACACACGAAAACTCCATCCAAAATTTATGGAATTGCCAATAAAGAAATCATGGTATGAGCAATTAATAAATATCATACTTCAACAACTAATGCAAAACTACCATAAATAATTGAGAATTTTTCATAAAACAAAAATAAATTAGCACTTTCAAATGCAATAATTACAGTTACAAAAGAAGAATTTTCCATAAAGGAATCAAAATGTTCCTCGGAAAAATTAAAAACTTTCCATAAATAAATCAATATTAGCAATAAACAATTACAATATTTTTTATCCACGAAAAATTAAAAAAAAAATCCACGAAAAAAAAAAATAAAGAGCAATAAAAAAATACGCAAATTTCCATAATAAAATATAAAAAGAACAATAAAACTGAGCATTTTTCCATAGATGACCCCTTCTTTAAAAGCCTTTAAAGTTTTTATCAATTTTAGTGCTTTTTTTGTTTTTTTTCCGAAATTTACTATTTTATTGCTCTTCATTGATTATTTTGTAGATTTTTTTTTATTTTTCATGAAGAAAAATATTTTTCCTAAAATTTTTCAATTGCTTATTGCTGATACTGATTTATTTATGCTTATGTAAGTCGAGTCAAGTACGAGACACTGAAGACGACCACACAGTTGTGGTCGAAATACGTATCTGCAAAGATAACGAAAATTAACTGGTGGAATTAAATGGACAGTACTTATTTCGTCTTAGACGGTTGAATACATTCCACTAAAAGAGCACTAAAATTGCAATTTTTGCATTTAAAAGTGCTAATTTATTTTTGTTTTGTGGAAAATTCTCAATTGTTGTTGGAAATTTTGCATTATGTGTGGAAATTTTCTATTTATTTATTGCTCATACCCTGATTTCTTTATTGGCAATTTCATATTTATGAACAACTAGCGAAAGAAACCCAGCTTTGCCCGGGTGGTAAAAATGTCATAATGAAATATTTGCAGCACCGCACTCTAGATCCGTGCGTTTGTTTTGTTTTCCTCAGCAGCTGACCCAAAATAGTATTCTAATGATTTTTACATTTCCCCGTTAAATTTACCAACTGTTTGTATATACAAACCTTGCGGTTCCCAAAACCAATCGATTAGGGAAAAAATCTTGTAAATCGGTCAACCCGTTCGCGAGTCAAATCGTCAGGAAGGAAATCTCAACTCATTTTTGTTATATAGAGAAGATTGCTATATCTTTATGAGAATTTTATATTGCTGCCAAAAGAAACTAAATTCAGTATACCATACAATAACTTCAATAAAACGCGTAAAAAACACGTTTTTGAATATGTATGTGTGCCACCTGGTGAGAAATTCCGAAACAAAACGCCCACAGGGTCATATGTATAGGTCTAGGGAACCACTTAGTAAAAACCGTATCTCGAAAAATTGTGTAAAACCCGGGAATTGAACATTATAAGTACTGTCCTATATACAGGGCGCTTGGGCTTTAAGGACAAGCCTTGCGGAATTCAAAACTAAACGCACTCGCGTTTTCAAGGGCACCCCATTCAAAGCGGAAGCCACGAACAACTGTCGTCGTCGTGACCTTTTTGGATGGACTGTTTTCAGAAAAGTACGCATCCAAGCAACTGGAATTCTAAAGATCTGTCATCTTGTCACGTATAAGTATCTCCCTACAATCGTTCAGCAGCATAAGCGCCACTCCCAGTACTAGGGAGGCTGCTAACGTACGTTTGAGTCCGGCTGAGACCCTTTTCCTTAGGCGAGTTGAGTGGTTCAAACACTCTCGTTCACTTCAACTACCCAAACCCGCGGGTAACATCATTATCGCACGTCACTAATGTTCCAAAATATACAATTTTTTCCATCACTTCAAATTTTTCACAGTCCAGCACCATTTCACTACTACCACCACTAAAGAACCCACGTTGGTTCCCAGCGACCATGTACGTCGTTTTGCTGGTATTGGTATCGATCGTGAGTCCAATCCTCGCTGTCTCCTTCTTAAAAGGCGCAAAAGCCTATTCCACGGCCCGGCGATCAATCCCGATAATATCGATATCGTCCGCTACTCCCAGGAGCATATGCGATCTTGTAATAATGTTGCCGCTTCTTTGCACATCAGCTCTCCTAATCTCTCCCTCGAGCGCTATATTGAACAGTAGATTCGTAGAGAAGGCCTTCCAACCAGCTAGAAGGCAATTCCTCGTCTTCGCATATTTTCGACATAATATGGTGCAGAACGTCATGAAGCTGCTCACTGCCATGTTTGAGAAGTTCAGCCGGGAGCTGGTCCTTCCCCGCAGTCATATATAGCTCTTTAATAGCTTTTCTAACCTCATCTAGTATAGGCGACTCCACAGCTTGTCCATCGTCGCTAATATTTCTCGCTTAACTTTTCAAAAGAACCTAAGTAACATTTTTTTCATGAATTAATTTGAATACTGCAATCAATAGCTTTCATGTTGTTTTGTTGATTGCGCTATTCAAATTAATTCATGAAAAAAATGTTACTTGGGTCCTTTTGAAAAGTTAAGCTAGATTTATTCTTTTCACCGATGCACCGTTACTTTTTTCTTCCTGTGGCAGGTTCGCTTTTCGGCTGCTCTTGCTTTCTTGTACCGATCTCTATTCTATCTCGATCTACCTTGCCAAAGACACCATATTTATAAAACGTTTATTAAGTAGTTACATTTTGCACCATCACTTTAAGCACAAATTGGAACTGCAACTTTTCATCATTTGATGCGCCATACTTTTGTAAAACAAATCTAAAGTGATAAGAAAAACCAACTTAATTCACCGAGTGGTGACACTGCCTTTCTCGCATTTAGTCAAGACATCAACCTTATATGGCGCTTACAAAATTCTATTCCATTTTCTTAATAACTTTTAAACGCAATGGTCGATCGTTATCAAATTCTATAGTGATCAACTAGGGTTTGTCCCCCGTCGAATGCAACTTGTTGCGAGGAAATCGGTTAAGAATTACTATATGAAAAAGTGGCTAAAAAATTTTCGGTTTTCGTGTGCACACACACACATACTCACGGACAGACAGACATTTGTTCAGATCGACGAGCTGAGTCGATTGGTATATAACATCATGGATCTCCGAGACTTCTATAAAAAGTTCGATTTTGGAGTGAAATGATAGCCTTTCGGTACAACTTTGTTGTACGAGAAATGCAAAAAGGTTCACGATTTACGCCAAACCCACCACTGTGCATCGTCGGCGGCATTTGTCATAATTTTGGTTGACGACGCCGGCATGAATCGGCGTGACCAATTTTTGTATGCGTTTTTAAGGGATATTTCCAAAACATTAACGGGAGAATCTTTTGAAATTCGCCGAAAAATTCTGATGAACTTCCCAGAAAATTCCTCAAGATTTTATTTCATTTGGAATTTATTTTCGGATCCTACACAGAAATTTCTTGGAATTCCCAAGAAAAATTGATTGAAATTTCCGCGGTAGATTCTCAGGAATTTACATGAGAAACTCTAAAGAATTTTCACGGAAAATTGTTCTTAATTTTTATTGTAAGAAACTCTGAAATTTGTACGACATATTTTCCCGAATTCGTTTCCACGGGGGATTGTTTAAAATATGAATTTTGATGGAAAAATACTTTGGATTTTAACGAAAAATTGATCGTAATTTCAATAGGAACTTCCACGTGAAATTTAGAAATGTTTTTTTAATGGGATTTTAACAGAAAGTATTTCAGAATTTTCTTTATACGGGAAATCTTTGTATTTTTCATCAGAATCTCTTTGGGATTTTGACGGGAGAAAAGGGAAAGACCGTTTAGTCGAAAAAACGGCAAAAAATGCCGTCTGCTGAATGGGTACCATGGTCAAAAACGTCGACCCGTTTGGCCTTTCGTCAATCGACCATTTCGAAGAATGGAATTTTCAGTCATATGAACTAAGCCAATCGGTGGAAATCTGTTCGAATGCCACTTTGATGACTAAGCCGAAGGTCATCTAGCCGAATTCAATTTGGTCAAATTGAACATTTATCCAAAACGAATGTTAGGTCGAAACTGACATTCAGCCGAAAACGACAACCAGGTAGGTGAAAAGGATATTTGGCCGAAAAAGTTAAATGTCCTTATTAAACGTCAAAATGACCTAATCGACCATTTCGGCTAAACGACATTTACGGCCAAATGTACTATTCGGCGACTTTTACAGCTGAGAGAACTGTTCGACCAACCGACATTTTCGGCCATATAACTAGGCTAGGTAGGC
The DNA here is from genome assembly GCF_024139115.2 of Armigeres subalbatus. Taxonomy (NCBI): domain Eukaryota; kingdom Metazoa; phylum Arthropoda; class Insecta; order Diptera; family Culicidae; genus Armigeres; species Armigeres subalbatus. The sequence continues at coordinate 108,581 of NW_026943240.1, read as the reverse complement.
TTCGGCTTAATGGCTTTCTGCCAAATGACCCTCCTTCGTTCCAAAATAATATTTCAATGCGAAATACTTCACATTTTAATGAAAAATCCATCAAAATTTTCACTCAAAGTTCTTCTTAACTTATTCGAGAAGCTTTTCAAAATATCTACGAGAAATTGTCTGAAATTTTAAAGGAAATGGTATTGGCACGGCAAATGCTGGGTAAAGCATACCATTGATACTTCGCGTACCTGTAGGAATAAAATAGACCCCATTTCACGGTCCTTAGCCTCTTACCCAGTAACACCTATCCCTACCTCCTCGTGGCGCTGGCCGGGATACGATCGGGTAACCAAACTCGGTGGGACATATGATCGTATACTGACAGGGAAGGGGGATTTGCTCCTCTTCGGAGGTGCAAAGCTGATCGAGCGTCTGTTCTCCATGCTAGGAGCGGCTCACAACAGCGTCCGAGTGCCAGCGAGGAACTCTAAACAAAAATGTGCACATCATGTTGCATAGTGTCAGCTTAGAGAAGGCAGCCCCTTCAACGCGATGTAGGTAGCGATACCAACAGTTATCAAGAAAGTAAAAGAAGAGCAAACGGATTGAGTCAACGGCAACAGACCTGGCAACGAATAAAGTACAACGATCGGAAAAGTCTTAGAACATGATAACTTTGAATGAACCGCACGTGATGGGCTCCTGCCTCGCGAGCTGCAGAAGGTCGCCTTGAGTGTGGCAGCAATCCAGGAAAGGGGCCGTTCAAAAATTACGTCCAAGGTTTAAGGGGGGATGGGGTCAGAGTTTTGTGACAGTTTGCGACAGGGGGAGGGAGGGGGGTTCATCTTATGTGACGTCCATCCACAAGAAAAAATACTGAAAGCATTTTAGGAACAATTTGCATTTTAAAAACATATTCAAACTGTTAGTAAGGGACATAACTCATTATGTTATTGTAAAAATAGTGTATGAAAAAGAAAAACCAAAATAATCGCCAAAATAGAAATGACACATGTACGTACAGTGGGATGGGGGGGGGGGTGGTAAATGATTTGTGACAGCTTGTGACAGGAGGGGGAGGGGGTTGAAAATGCCGAAAAACGATGGACGTAATTTTTGAACGATCCCAAATACGGTGCCTAGTTCTCCATGCCACATGTGGTGGCCCAGCACTGGAGAACGTGAGTTCCGAGCGGTGGATCTCATAGCGAACACTTCATTCAAGTACCACATCTACTATAGCGGCGGTGACAGAACAGAACGAGGAGTTGGCTTCATGGTGATCGGGGAGCAGATGAAGCGTGTTATCCAGTGGAAGCCGATAAGCGACCGCATTTGCGTTTTGAGAATGAAGGCAAATTCTGATCAGCATCCATGCCCCAACGAACAATAAGCCTGATGACGTGAAGGATGAGTTCTATGAGAGCCTTGATAAAGCCTACGGAGAGTGCTCAACACACGATGTAAAGATTGTCATCGGGGATGCAAATGCGCAGATCGGAAGAGAAAGTTTCTTTCGCCCTGTCATTGGTATGGAAAGCCTTCAATCCGCTACCAACGATAATGGTCTGCGACTTGTAAACTTTGCTGCTGCTAGAGGGACGGCAATCAGCAGTACCTACTTCGCACGTAAGAATATCCGCAAACACAGCTGACAACATCCGAGTGGAGACACTTGCTCACAGATAGACCACGTGCTTATCGACGCACGGCATTTTTCGGATGTTATAGATGCAAGGTCCTTCGAACCTTCGAACCTGGCGACGTCAACAGATTGTGGGAAAATATCCACGAAGCTGTAACTACAAGTGTTAGGCACTGCACAGCAACGCCAACGAAATAGTTGGTTTGATGAGGAGTGACGGACGAGAAAAATGTTGCTACGAGTCGAATGATAGTGGCTCGTACCCGTTGCAACAGAGAGCGGTACAGTGTAGCAATGGCAGAAGAGAAGCGAATCCACCGCAGAACAGAAGGCAACACGAAGAGAGTGTGATAGCCAAAGCGCAGGAGAACATGGATAGAAACGATATGCGGAGATATTACGCAACTGTCAATGGCGCGCGGCATAAGACTGCGCCAGTGCCCGCCATGTGAAATGACTGAGAGGGGAATTTTCTAACAGACAAGACAAGACTTCGATTTGTTGAACGGTGAAAATGAAAATGTATTAAGGAACAGGATGGACATAGTCGGCGACGGTCAAGCTGTGGAACCACCAACGCTGGACGAGGTTAAAAAGGCTCTAAACGAGCTGAAAAACAGTAATGCTGTTGGGAAGGACGATATCCCGGTGGAGCTACTAAAACACAGAATTGAGCAGCTGCATCAATCAATCCAACAAATTATCATATGCCCAATTTCTAAGAAAGGGCGCAGGCTAGAGTGTGCCAATTACAGAGGGATCACCCTTCTGAACTCGTTGTACAGAATCCTGTTTAACAGACTGAGACCCCTTGAGGAGTCCTTCGTCGGCGAATACCAGGCAGGGCCGATCAACGACGGATCGGATGTTTAGCCTGCGGATGATCCTTGATAAATTCCGGGAGTACAGCTTGCAGACTCACCATCTGTTTATTGATTTCAAAGCAGTGTACGATTCAGTGAAGAGAAATGAGCCCAAGAAAAATTTCAAGTTTTATAATAAATATAATGAAGACCATAATTTACTCTTCAAGAGTGTTATAAAACCAGCATAAAACCAAAATGTTACTAGGGAGCTGTGGGCAGTGTTGTGAAATGTCATTTGCATTCGTTTGTATAATTTTCTCAGAACTTTTTTCAGGAGGTAGATATCAATTCATGATGAATGACGAACTTATAGCGCTTAAATGTGCCTACAACTTTGTCTAACAAGACATTGCTGTAAATATGTAATCTGGGGCGTGGGAGGCAAAATGTCATTCAAATGACATTATGTCAAATGACACGTGACATTTTGGAGAGTTTTTACTCTCCAGCCTCAGATGTTATACTTAGAGCAATGTACCCTTGGACAAAAATATAGCCCTACTCAAGCGTTATGAGTACATCTAAAATTACAGAATTAATTTGGCTTCTAAAGAAAGTTATGAACAAATTAGTTAAATGACATGCAGATGACATTTTACAAGCCTGCCTGTGGCCCTGAGTAGCACTTTTGTCACATATCAAACACTGTAACTCTTATGCGACTAAATTCAGTCACATTCAGAGTTGATGCAACCAAATCGATCTGAGCTGTGCTACTAGGGGCAGATGATGTCCGAACATGGTTTTCCGGCGAAACTGATTAGACTGATACGTGCAACGCTGGATAGCTCGAAGTCAAGTATTCGGATTGCAGACAAAGTGTCAACCTCTTTTATGACCTTAGACGGATTGAAGCAGGGTGATGCCCCTAGCAGCACCATTCAAACCGTTTTGGTTGCTGCAAATCAAATGTGACCCAATTCAGTTGCATATAGGTAGCATAAAACTCTATACCACATGTGTGTTGCTCGGGGCACTTTCGAATATATTGTTCAACATTGCACTCGCAGGGAGACGGCGAGGATAGGCTTAACCATTAACTATACCAAGACAAAGTATTTGGTGGCAGGTAGAGATAAAGGAAGACCTAGTGGTGTTGGTGTGGAGGTAGTGCTTGATGGGGATGTGTTTGAAGTTGTTGAAAAATTTGTTCACCTTGGAACGCTTGTGACATGTGACAATGACGTTTCTCGTGAAGTGAAAAGACGTGTTGCTGCTGCGAATAAAACCTTTTACGGATTACGTAACCAGCTTAGGTCCCGCAACATGCAGATGGAAACGAAATTTGCTCTATACAAAACTCTGATTCAACCAGTGGCCCTTTAAAGACATGAAGCATGGACGTTAAAAGAAGCGGGCCGGAGAGTTTTCGAGCCTAAAGTGCTGAAAAAAAAGAACAAATAGGAAACGGTTATAATACAAATTGTTGATACATTGCCTAAGCATCACTAGAGCCACATGTCCTTGCTGGACAAACTAGTGAGTACACAGCCCATGGAACATCAGATATTCGACGGATGTATAAGGCATTTGCAGACCGCATCGTGCTTTCGTGCTGTGCGGTTCTTTCTCTCTTTGCGGAAGGAAGTTTTTAATACTACCCGAAGCTATTTTATTTTCAACGGTGCTTCTTAGCGCTATTTGTACCCACTGATCCCGTTACGATCTTTGCAAGGACCCGTGCCTTCGTTTTACGTTGGACCCGTTTGCGGAAGTAAAATTCCGACAAGCGGTGGTAATCCTGCAGGGACACCGTTCTGGGAAAAAACCTCTTAGAAGGTCACGTCTCCACGCTCAGCAATGAGTATTAACAAAAACAAGAGGAAGGGGAGTCTCTGAATTCTCCACTTCCTTCAAAGAAACAAGGTTTCAAGACCGTCCTGCCCAAGCGCGGAAAAAATAGAAGGAAGCTGGAGAATTCAGATATTCCTTCTAACTCTAATATCGGAAATAATTCTTCTCCAATCGAACTGAGCAATCAGTTCGATTTGATTAATGATGAAATTGAGCAAATCGAATCTACCTCTAGCCCAGGTGATTCGATTCATGCGAAAAAACAAAAGATTCCGCCAATTGTGGTATCTGTTGCCGAGTTTTCTGGCTTCCGGAATGAGATTTTGAGTAACCTTCAGGGATCAAGGTTTCATTTCAGATTGCTAGGAAGGGTGACTGCCGCGTTTTGCCGGGATCGCTTTGACGATCGCAAACGTCTTCTTCACTATTTAACTGAGAAGCAGCCATAAATTCTTCACATACGACGACAAAACTGAGCGATTGTTCAAAGTCGTCTTGAAAGGTCTCCCAGTGATGACAAATCACTGGATGAGATTAAAATTGAAATTTCTCAATTACTTGGATTTTCACCAGTCCAAGTAATTAAGATGAAAAAGAAATCCCATTCTGGAACTTCCCAGAGGGGCATTTTCTCAAGAATTTTATTTAGTTCATTTTAACAAAAGTGAACTAAATAATATGAAAAGTTTGGAAAAGGCCTGTATTATGTCCCATGTCCGTGTTACATGGGAACATTTCCGCAGGCCTGGGGAAATTTCCAAACCCTACCCAGTGCCGTAAGTGCCAAAAGTGGGGTCATGGAACCAAACATTGTCACATGGATGCTAAATGCATGATTTGTGGTGGAACCTCTCACGCCAAGGACGCATGTCCTGTGAGAGAAGATTCCAATAAATTTAAGTGCGCAAACTGTGGGGCAATCATAAATCCAATTTCTGGGAATGCCCTTCACGCAAAAAAGTTTTGAATTCCCGTGCAAAATTGATGACGGGAAATTCCAATCGGATCCCAGATTCGACGGGTAGAAATTTTTCAAACGCTCAAATTTCGAAACCGGTTACCGGTCGAGCAATTCATACCCACCACAATTCACAAACAAATTTTGCCGCTCGTCATCGGGTAGCAAGCACTTCAGTAAATTCCAATTTTTCCAATGTACCTACGTATGCAAACATCGCTGCTGGTAGACAAAATTTCTCTTCTCAAAATGAGGTTTATACCCATGTCCCAACGGAAAATAACGGTCATGTTGTCGAATCAGGTAGCATGACTGCTTCCGATTTTGATTTTTTAACTGAACAATTGCATCACATGATTGATGCAATGTTCAAAGCAAATACCATTCCTGAAGCTGTTCAGGTTGGTATAAAGTACACACAAAAAATTGTTATCGGACTCCGTTTCAATGGATCCAAATAATTGTGTGAAAGTTCTAAATTGGAATGCCCGCTCTCTAAAGGGTAAGGAAGATGAATTATTCAACTTCCTTTCAGTTCATAATGTGCATATTGCCATTATAACTGAAACGTATTTAAAACCAGGACTCTCCATTAAAAGAGATCCAAACTATTTTATCTTCAGAAATGATCGTCTTGACAGCGCCTGTGGTGGGGTCGCCATTGTCATTAATAGACGTATCAAACATAAATTATTTTCTTCGTTTGAAACCAAAGTTTTTGAAACCTTGGGAGTTTCTGTTGAAACAAATTTTGGATAATTTTCCTTCATTGCAGCCTACTTGCCTTTTCAATGCAATGGGCAGCAAAAGAATTTGTTGAAAGCTGATCTTCAAATTCTGACTCGCAACAAATCAAAATTCTTCGTAATTGGTGACTTCAATGCCAAACACCGTTCATGGAATAATGCTCAAAGCAATTCCAATGGTAAAATTTTATTTGAAGATTGTTCTGCGGGATATTATACTATTCAATATCCCAATGGACCAACTTGTTTTTCTTCCAGTCGAAATCCTTCTACAATTGATTTAGTTTTAACGGATTCAAGTCAGCTGTGTGGCCAATTGGTAACTCATGCTGACTTTGACTAAGATCACCTTCCTGTGACATTTGAAATCTCACAAGAAGCCATTTATAATCCAATCAGCTCTACTTTTAATTATCATAGAGCTGATTGGGATTTATATAAAACGTATATCGATAGGAATTTTGATGTTGATATTCCTCTCGATACCAAAAGTGATATTGATAATGCTCTCGTATCTTTGACAAATTTAATTGTCGAAGCCAGAGGCATTACAATTCCGAAATGTGAAGTTAAATTCAACTCCATTATTATTGACGACGATCTTCAGCTACTGATCCGTCTTAAAAATGTGAGAAGAAGGCAATACCAAAGAACTCGCGATCCCGCGTTGAAAGTTATTTGGCGAGATTTGCAAAATGAAATTAGAAAACGTTTCGCTATTCTGAGAAATACCAACTTTGAGAATAATGTCTCGAAGTTGGATCCCAGTTCGAAACCCTTTTGGAAATTAACAAAAATTCTTAAAAACCTCAAAAGCCAATTCCAGCGCTTAAAGAGGGAAATAAAATTTTATTAACAAATGGCGAAAAGGCTCAAAAACTTGCTCAGCAGTTCGAGAGTGCCCATAATTTTAGTCTAGGTCTCACTAGTCCAATTGAGGATCAGGTTACACGGAGCTTCGAAGACATTCTCAATCAAGAGAATGTTTTTGACCCTTCGTTGGGAACTAATTTGGATGAAGTGAGATCTATTACTAGAAAATTTAAAAATATGAAAGCCCCGGGTGATGATGGTATTTTCTACATACTTATCAAAAAACTTCCTGAGAGCTCTTTATCCTTTTTGGTTAATTTATTTAACAAATGTTTTCAATTGGCATACTTTCCAGATAAATGGAAAAACGCCAAAGTTGTTCCAATTTTGAAGCCGGACAAAAATCCAGCTGAGGCTTCTAGTTATCGCCAATCAGTTTGCTTTCTTCAATAAGCAAACTGTTTGAAAAGATTATTTTAAATAGAATGATGGTTCATATTAATGACAATTCTATTTTTGCTGATGAGCAATTTGGTTTTCGCCATGGGCATTCAACCACTCATCAGTTATTAAGAGTTACGAACTTAATTCGGCTCAACAAATCTGAAGGATATTCGACTGGAGTTGCTCTTCTTGATATAGAGAAAGCATTTGACAGTGTTTGGCATGAAGGTTTGATTGTAAAATTGATGAATTTTAATTTTCCTCTGTACATTATTAAACTGATCCAAAATTATTTATCAGATCGCTCACTGCAGGTAAACTATCAGAATTCCAAATCTGATAGATTACCTGTAAGGGCTGGTGTCCCTCAAGGCAGCATACTGGGGCCCATATTGTATAACATTTTACTTCTGACTTACCTGATTTACCACCAGGGTGTCAAAAATCTTTGTTTGCAAATGACACGGGCCTTTCAGCCAAAGGGCGAAGCCTTCGTGTCATTTGTAGTAGATTGCAAAAAAGTTTGGATATTTTCTCCACTTACTTGCAAAAATGGAAAATTTCCCCGAATGCTTCCAAAACTCAGCTTATAATTTTCCCACATAAGCCGAGAGCTTCTTATTTGAAACCTTCTAGCAGACATATTGTCACTATGAATGGGGTTCCAATTAATTGGTCTAGCGAAGCTAAATATTTAGGACTTCTGCTAGATCAAAAATTAACTTTTAAAAATCACATTGAAGGCCTTCAAGCCAAATGTAACAAATATATTAAGTGCCTATATCCACTTATAAACAGAAAATCAAAACTTTGTCTTAAGAACAAACTTTTGATTTACAAACAAATTTTAGACCTGCCATGTTGTATGCTGTGCCAATATGGGCTAGTTGCTGCAATACCAGAAAGAAGGCACTCCAGAGGATTCAAAATAAAATTTTGAAAATGATTCTGAAGTTGCCTCCGTGGTATAGTACCAATGAACTTCATAGAATTTCTAATATTGAGACATTGCAACAAATGTCCAACAAAATAATTTCAATTTTAGATAAAATCGTTGCAATCTTCTATTGCAACGATTAACTCCTTGTACCCTTAGTATAAAATAGGTTAAGTTTAGTTTAAGTTGAAAACATTGTAATTCCTACATGGTTCAATTCAACCAGAGGAAAAAATTCGAACTGCCAGAGGCAATTGAAATGTATTAATAATAACTAAAAGCGTAACATAGCAAATAAGGATGATAGTGTTAAGAAAACACGGAACACCTAGTCTAAGAGATGAATGCATGTATTAGATAATTAGCAAATAAAAAAAAAAAAAAAAAAAAAAAAAATAAGGCATTTGCTACGCCACGACAAATGGTAGTATTCATTTGTCGTGGCCGAGCGAATGCCTTAGACATCCGTCGAATATCTGATGTTCCATGGGCTGTGTACTCACTAGTTTGTCCAGCAAGATCACTATTTGCGTTGCATAAGATTAGCGGGAGAGTAAAAGAGAGAACTAGTGGCACGCAACGCTGATCTGCGCCACCTTAGTAAAGTCTAGCCCCTTGGTTGTAAACTGCTAATAATCATCTTCCAAACTTAGACTTACATTTTCAAGATGTGTGGTGTTTGTTGCTTTGTTAAGTACATGTTGATTGATACTCTTGTATATAAATTTGAACTGCTACTGCTGTAGAACCAAATTATTTCCATATTACGATTGATTCGAGAGTATAAGTTGCTCTGCATAAGTAGATATTATTATTGTGCTACTAATCGTCGTTGGATCAATTTAATTTGTGAAAAACAATCGTGGTCATCATTCAGCTTTGCAAGAATTTGTTAATTTTGGCTCCGCACGCATTCGTATCTATTGTTCCTCTCTACATTCACTCATCATCAGAAGAGTGTGTTTATCTGTTTGTGCTGTAACTGAGACGCGTAGAAATAGATTTACTGAGGTGTATGTATCGCAGTATGGAATCATCAAGTTGTCATGAATGCAAACAAGGAATCACACGTAAAGATCCCGTCGTTAAATGCAGCGCTTTTTGTGACAATGCCTACCGGTACCACGCTGTGTGTGTAGGACTTTCTGTCGAAGAAGGAATTGCTTGTCTCCACCGGAATATTTTTTGGGTGTGTAACAGATGCCGTAATGCGTTTGAATCTAAACTTTCCCGCATTCAAAAAGAAGAGCTGAAGGTATCTGATGCAAAAGATAATGACTATCTTAAGATTGAAATACGCAAACTACACTCATCGATAGAATCACTAGTACAACAATTCGATTCATTAGGCTCATCACATGCCAGCAAACAGAAAGATAATTGTGAAATTCTTGATGCATATGAAATTCCACCGTTACTTACGTCTACGAGGATCAAACCAGTCGTGCTACATGCCGACCAAACTGCTAATAAATCGTTGTTTGTCTCTAATATAGCAAACGATGTCACGGAAGATGAAGTAAGGGCCATGGTAAACCAAACAGTAGGATCGGATCACGTTATCTCAATAAAATGTCTAATATCGCCTTTTAAGGATAAGTCATCATTGGATTATGTGTCATACTAAGTGATCATTAAAACAGGCAACTCTACGCTACAAAACTACAACTGGCCAAAGGGGATACGTTGCCTTGAATTCAAGAGTCGTTTCGATGTAACCTGGCGACCATCACGGAACTCAAATCAGTAACGTTAACATACATGCTACGAACTATCTGGTGAAAATTATATCATGATCGAATTTTAGTTTGTTTTGAGATGTTAGTTTTTTTTTAACACTATGTTCTACTACATACACATCATTGGGGCAACAAAAGCCTGTTGATTAGAAATAATAAATAAACAAAGACAGAATTAGGATGGATATACTGGCACTTAGCCAAATCGTGCCTTTGTCATTCAAGTTGGCTCTCTTATTGTAATTTCTTTTTGCTCATTTTGTGTTCCACAAATTTGTTTCCTTAGGACAGAATATTTTAATTTGATATTGAATCAATTCCAAAGTTTGGTTTCTAGTGGTAACCCTAATAAAAAAAAATCCAATATGCAGGAAACTTCTACAAGCTTTCGTTTCATAGTTGTGCGGTAAGATGTGCTAAGACTGAGTAGATATAGAATGAGTGTTACATAAATCATTCAACGTTACCATGTTCATTCTCTGAGCCTTGGACGGGAAATCTTGACAATGAAGAAAATATTCCTGATTAGGTGTCAAAACGGTCAAGAATAATATAATATTCAATAATACAACACTTATCCTTCTATTCGTATGTGAAATCTCTTTAAAAATATGATATATCCTTCTTCTTCTAAAACACCTCTAGGTCAGTCTGGAAGATATTTGCCCGTTTAACTGGAGATAATCCTGACACCACACGCAGCGCGTCATTGGGGCCTCACGCTGTCCTTTATTTGTTTATTGCTGGGCCAATAAAGGCATTATCCTCCGTTAATACCTTTGTCTTTGCCTTTGGCTTTGGGTTCGCTGATTTGCTTCGGCATCGACCAAAAACTTGGTTGCATGCTTCCGATTCCGAGAGGGATCACATTTTGGGACTGACAGACCCGGGACCCATCAGCCCTGCAGAATGGCAGTGTTCTAAAAGGTCGTAAAATGCTCGACACTGGTGCCCAGATAGTGCGAGGATAACTTTATAGTAGGGCCTGTAAAATGATGGACCGATGATGGCTGCCGAATTGAAGTCTTAATTAGACGTTTATAAACTCCTAATATGAGGGAATAAAGTTTGTGCGGTTGCGTGCCATTGCTGGCGTGATGATACGGGTATTGTGCGGTTATGGCTTCTTGAGTACCTGTGTGGTAAAAGGGCGAATCGCCCAAATAAACTGTATGTGCTGGGAAAAGTCTAAAAGATAATGAAATTATTACGTTTTTAAGACTTGTTCCAAATTTGGAAATGCCGGCTAATACATCTATTTTTGATGCTCAACATCGTTGTTATCTCATCCCTTGGAATAACGATTTAATGACTATCGATGAAGGTCGTCCAAACGAAGAGGAAATCCAATCTGGAATCCGATTTCTGTAGTGAAACTCAATAAACTAGAGATAGCTTATTACATCCTCCTCTTCTTCCTCATCATGAATGCTCTTTTTCTATCAAATTGGATCGTTCAGTCGTGGAATCATCAGTCAATCCAGAAGAAAGAAAAAAAAAACCCGATCAGATTTTCATTCTGAACTTTTTTCATGAATGAAAAGATTGAAATTCGGCATCATTAAATGGGGTCTTCGGAGGCCGCCAGAGAAGTGCTAAAGCGTTCAGCAGCGGAAAAAAGAAGTACATGCCACGGTTCGGTACCACACAATGGCCTCATGAATACGCTCATTCCGGTAGCCTGAAAAATAGTTAATTAACGATTTTTTCCACTCCCTAAACTCATCAGCCGGTGCGCGTCTGCTTTCCCCAGTCCAGCCCAAGTGAATGGGAGTTATTCCGCGCTTCGAGAGGGAATGCTCGAAACATGATAACAATATCATCATCAACACCTACTGCACCTTTCTACAGCATTACGTGGTACAATTTTCGGCCAAACAGTTTGCTTGAGTTCTGGGAGGAGAAACTTTTAAAATAAAGAACAAAGAAATTTCGAACAAGTTTTATTCTAGTAGCATGATTTTCCAATCGCAATTTTGTTATGAGCTTGGAAAAAAAATGTCGAAAACAAAATGAAGTCAAAAACAGAAGCAAGCGATGGTGGAATCAAAATATCTTTTTAGAAACGCTTCGAGAGGCTTTCCCCTTGGTTGATGCATGAAGCAATATAGAATATCATTATTCGATGCTTTCAACTTCTAACCTTTCCCGCACAAGAAACTTACTTGGCAAATTAGACAGTCACCCGGATTTGGTTTCTTGTTATCATCGTTAAAACTCTTCTCGCCCCTGTAGGACTAAGAACGATTGAAATTTGTGGCAAAAAGTAATCACCACTATTCTAAGAATAATTTTGATGAGGTTCAATGGGATTATGCGCTTGAGACAAAACTTGACGCAACTTAAAAATATCAAAACATCAGTTTTGGCAAATATTGTCAACAATATGTGTCAAAAAATCTAAAAAAAAAATCATGTGTTGGTAAAGCATTCCTCCGGTTCTGAAAGGTTTTCTGATTTTTTCATCAATTGAACATTATATGGAAGCCTCATCTTATAGCTATTCCCTACCTTTACTAAATCCTAGATTAGTTTTTAATCTGTTGAAAGGCTTTAATATTCAAAATAAAACCCCTTCCAAGTCAGCCCCGGCGGTTTCTACCCGTGGTCCAAAAGTGGAAATCTGCACAAAACCAACAGATAAGCACACTTAACTGCTCACTAATCCAATTTCATTTGTTTGTTTTAGCGATGGAATTCCCGCTTGGTCCTCCTGAGGTCCCATTCTACCTGTCTCGCACTGAAGCGATTTCACCGCTCCATCTCCGATCCTTGAGCTGTTTAATCCCATTTCGGCCTCGATTCAACTCATCTCGAGCCCATTTTCGGTGCTTTATTTTGCATCTTTATCCCGGAGCTTAGCCCTAGCTGCAACGGAAAATATTTACAGAAAGTGCACAAAACTTGCCTCGGTCCACTCCGATCTTCAGGATGCGACAATAAACAAATAAACTCATAAACAGAGACCACGGGGGTTGGGCCCGGAGCGAAAAATTGACCGACTGGATTAGTTTCGTTGTCGTCGTTTCGCCCGTTCGAAGGTCTTCGAGGAAATGCAGCAGCCCCGAGCCGAGGACGCTTGTGGTATCAAGAAGTCAAAACTGGTGCTGCCCTCGCCTCTGCTGGTCCCTGGATGGCAGGAGGAAGGTCAGTTTCGATATTAAAATCACACTTGGACACTTGTTTCCATTTGTCGACTGTGCGTTTTTTTTGTTCTTGCGATGCTCTGCTCTGTTGGTTCCAGTTCCCGAAAGAAAAATTCACCATGAAAGTCACAGTCACAGTCCGTGAAATTCGTTTCGAAACCCATTACGGATTCAACCGAATTGGCTGACTGACGACGACTCAGCAGAGACAAACTGCTTCGCTGCCGAGTGGTTGTCTGAAGGTCGCCGGTGTGAAATTCGGTTGCATTTTCGGCTGTTGGGCTTCCAATGGGTAGGAAAAACAACTCAATTAAGATGGATGGAGAGAATTTTCGGGCAAGAAAGCAGAGGGAAAAAACAGTAACATCGGGCAAGGTTATTGGGGTTTCTGGGTTAGGCAGCCTACGGTGGTACGGATTTCACCTGCTGCTAAAAATCGATGCATTGACTTCTGATGCTGTTTTTGAAATGATCGTCACGCTTGAACAGATCGAAATGCCATGGTTGCGACATGTTGCAATCACTGGTGCGAAACCTTACAAAAAACTGGTGCCGCGTCATTTGGTTATTTAGCAATGTTCGGTGTTTAACTGCTGCTTAACCGAAATCTAAATTTAAGGTAACGATATAGAGGATAATTTACAAAATGGTAATCAAGTATGTGTTCATGGTATAAAACGTGGGTTAAACAAACAGCGACTACTTTTTAAAACTTTATTATTGTGAATTGGGTTTCAGGTCAGGTCTGGACAGTTTTCTGGTTGAAAATTATCACGACTGTGCGCAAAAGTGTTAACTTCATGAATAACGAATACAAGAAGGGTGACTTGGCTTAAAAACCTCATAGTTTAAAACTGTGTGCTTTATGAACAATACTACTTTTCGAGGCAGCAATGTTCCGGTGGGAAATGTAATGCCAACGAAAAAAGAAAGAAATACAGAATGACCAATGGCCATGTTAGTTGGGATCACAATCAGAAATGCAAAACGAAGCCATTCTCCTTCACCAATAGCAATAGTCATTACGCTCACTGTCTCATCATTCATTCATACCTTGTCGCTGAACGAGTCAAATTCATTCATAAATTTTAACAATTTGGGTGCGTAGATCCATGTCCGTCCGTAGTATGTGGAGTAGTCATAACCTGTGGCGCTCCATCTTTGTCACGGTCTAGCATTTCGTTACTACGACCGATCCCAGCCATCCCCAACGGAACCACCCGAAGTCTGAAAAATTGCTGGAACCAATCAAATTTCGACTCCCCGTTGCCGTGCCGTGCTTGGGGCTACATGCGTAAGCCAGGTAAGCCCCCACCAACGACCGCCTTCGGCTCGTTGCGCTTAATTTAGTTTCACTGCGCTTTGACGCTACGGTAGACGATAAAAAATGTTAATTTTCATTAAGAAAAATCTTTTGGCTTTTGTTTTGCGTGGCTGGCTCTATGGTGCTGGATCGCGGGAAGCCGGCAAACATTTCCTTTTGAACCGTTGATCATATGGCGACGCCGGATTTATGTCTATAGCTTGATGGATTACCGGTCTGATTGGGGCCGGATGGGTAACAGAGGCCGGGCAGTTCTTCCTCCCGGATTTTCGGGATTGTGATATTGTGAGTGCGAAGCAAGGGTGAGAAATGGTCAGCCGGCAGCTGGCTGGGGAACCATTAATCAGTATAATCAATCGAAGTCTGTGATTTTTTATGAGTTATGAGCAATGAGGCCTAGTCACTGGCAGTCACTGGATGTGTCGAATTGCCAGTTGGGGTATGAATGGAGATGGGTTATGTATTAAGTGAACTTATTAAGTCCGACGGTCGCAGAGAAGAGTAACTAGGACAAATTCGTGGCCAAAACCCAACACATATACATTGTTATGTAACTATTTCATAAATCTCCCAGATTATTGTGAAATAATTCAATATAAGCTTACTCGACGAAAATATCTCAATAGTATCAAATGTTGATTGGATAGCCAAATAAGATATGGACATGATTGATATAAGCGATAAAAGATCAGACAACAATATCAAAATTGTGCGCAAAAATATCATAATGAGATCAAGCTATGCTTCTTGTAAGAAATGATCAATATCATGTGCCATTAGTTAGTTCTTAGCCATAGCATATCTTGGTTTTTAAATTATATTACGGTCCAAATTTTTGATATTGTTGCCTGTTCTTTTATCTCTTATATCAATCAAGTCCAGGCATCGTAATTCTCACCCATTTTCACGATCATAGAATGCTCCCTCACGCTGATTTTCCCTAAGAAATCGGCTTACGGGAAAAGAAAAAAGGTCTGATGAGAGATAACAATTTCTCCCACATTACCAGTGCCGCGAAAAGTTGATTTGCTTGTTTTCTCACTCCTCTCTTCCTTTTCGTGCCATCACCAATTGCAAAAAGAATTCTCGCTTAACTTTTCAAAAGGTCCTAAGTAACATTTTTTTCATGAATTAATTTGAATAGCTCAATCAACAGACCAATATGAAAGCTTTTGATTGCAGTATTCAAATTTATTCATGAAAAAAATGTTACTTAGGACCTTTTGAAAAGTTAAGCGAGAATTACCCGCACTTTCCGCACTTTCTTTCCGCTTTTTCATCTTAATACTCCCTAAACAAAGGTCGTCTGTTAATCACGTGATTGCTATCGTAAGTACTATTAGTAAAATAGTGGATTCGAGCAGAAAAGTGAATCCGAAAAAGTGACACCGAAGCTCGGGCGAATGACCGGGAAACACCACCCCCCCTCCCCCCACCAAAGGGACCTCCGAACAATCCTCCTGGACCTCATCGTGATGGAAGAACTCCAAATTGGATGCGAAGTACTGATGAGATAGGTCAAACAGTGGTTTTAGTGTTGCGGCGCAAAGGTGACGAGGAAGGCACACATAAAGAGCTACGTCTGCAAGAACCGTTTTGTAGAGATGGTGTTGAATGGTGCTGTGGTAGAGTGAAGGGCTATCAATCACAAGATCTATAAATCGAATCCTGTTTAATACTTTAATGTAGGGTATAAGAAAAGATCCATTTATAAGGTACATATTTCTATAGAAACGATATATCAATAATGATTCAAAATTTCTAGTAATGCAAATATATAGCAGGCGTGTGAAAAGATTCGCTAGACAGCTTTCAAATCAAGTCAGTTATTGATCTTTTTTTTAGTTCGAACAGACCTCCTAAAAGAACTGCAGTATCCAGAAGAGCGTCAAATCTCTACAATGGCGCTGTTGGTAGGATAAATGAACTAATTTTACCTTCTCATGAACAAATACTAGGCCACAAAGAAAGGTATTTTTTTATGGATATGTGCGAATCTAAAGTGCAATGGTTTTTGATGCACAAAGACAGATAACGAAAACAGAATGGGTCTCTGACGGACATGGGCAGAGATCCTGGAAAAAAATAGAGTAGTCTCCGATGGACATAGGCGGAGATGAAATATAACGGTTTCTGATGGAAAAAGGCAGATAACCGCAACAAAATGGAACTCTGACAGGCAAGGGCAGAAATCCAAAAATACTACCGAAACAGAAATAAAATATACAATTTGACAAATCGGAAGGTTTCAATAAATAAATATTGAATGGCTCTGACTTTCATATTCCGAGATGTGAAAGAAACAATAATGGTTGTATACATAAAATTGTTAGTGTTACTAAAGTTGCAATGGTGCCATGGTAACTATATTTACAGCTACTATGAAAAATCTCAAACGCACCACTGTCTTCCATCTAACTGGTTTAAAAATTGCTGCAGCTTCGAAAATGATTATGTTTCCTCGTCCTTAGAGAAGAAATTTCGTTAGCCGGAAGGATATAATTCTGGAATTGTAAGGGCCAGGACTGTGCAGATATGATTGAGAATCGAAATACCTATCTGTGAATGAATTTGAAGCAGTGTATAATGGTAGTGGATTACCAATTAACACTTTGGAATCAAATCTAATCTCACAAAATCTAACTAATGCGCTGTAATGAATGAATTCGTACATTAAATGTACATATATATATATATATATATATATATATATATATATATATATATATATATATATATATATATGTAAAACCTCTGCTTCGTTTGGAAGTTTTATGTGAGTTTTCAATGGTTGAACATTGTGTAGTCTATTTCCACATCTCTAAGACCCGTGGTACTGGGCAAACACGCGTTCGAGCATTTGACCACAAAAATACGATTACCCACTCACAGGCAGAAGCATTACAAATGAAAGTGGCTGCGAATCTTGCTCGCCACCTGTCACAATGATGTACCGTATTCACCGGAATTCGCTTCCAGTCATTACTAGAACTAGAACTATAATACAGCTATCATTTGTCAGAACCGTAAATGCTGTTGAACACCAAATATGTATAATTGAACAGAAATTAATAGTTTGATTGACAAAAGAGCTGAATCAATTGTAAATTACAATAAATGAATTTTCTATTGTAAAAAAATAAGAGTAGACAAAAAGGGTAATGTTTTCATTTCATTTATTTAGTTAACATCTAAACAGATAACACTGAATCAACAATTTGACGCCACAATGCACGGTTCGAGGCCGCATCTCTCCATCCTCGGATACGCCCCACGCTCGCCAAGTCGTTCTGCACCTGGTCTGCCCATCTCGCTCGCTGCGCTCCACGCCGTCTCGTACCTGCCGGATCGGAAGCGAACACCATCTTTGCAGGGTTGCTGTCCGGCATTCTTGCAACATGTCCTGCCCATCGTACCCTTCCGGCTTTAGCTACCTTCTGGATACTGGGTTCGCCGTAGAGTTGGGCGAGCTCATGGTTCATTCTTCGCCGCCACACACCGTCTTCTTGCACACCGCCAAAGATGGTCCTAAGCACCCGTCTCTCGAATACTCCGAGTGCTTGCAAGTCCTCCTCGAGCATTGTCCATGTTTCATGTCCGTAGAGGACTACCGGTCTTATTAACGTCTTGTACATGACACATTTGGTGCGGTGGCGAATCTTTTTCGACCGCAGTTTCTTCTGGAGCCCGTAGTAGGCCCGACTTCCACAGATGATGCGCCTTCGTATTTCACGACTTACATTGTTATCAGCCGTTAGCAAGGATCCGAGGTAGACGAATTCCTCGACCACCACGAAGGTATCCCCGACTATCGTAACACTGTTTCCCAGGCGGGCCCTGTAGCGCTCGGTTCCGCCCACAAGCATGTATTTTGTCTTTGACGCATTCACCACCAGTCTAACTTTTGTTGCTTCACGTTTCAGGCGGGTGTACAGCTCTGCCACCTTTGCAAATGTTCGGCCGACAATATCCATGTCATCCGCGAAACAAATAAATTGACTAGATCTGTTGAAAATCGTACCCTGGCTGTTACACCCGGCTCTCCGCATGACACCTTCTAGCGCAATGTTGAACTACAGGCACAATAGTCCGTCACCTTGTCTTATTCCCTGGGGCGATTTGAAGAACTGGAGTGTTCGCCCGAAATCTTCACACAGTTTTGCACACCATCCACCGTTGCGTTGCTTTGATTTTATACCATAATTTTCCATAGCTCTACGCGGTCTATACTGTCGTATGCCGCCTTGAAATCAACGAACAGATGGTGCGTTGGGACCTGGTATTCACGGCATTTTTGAAGGATTTGCCGTACAGTAAAGATCTGGTCCGTTGTCGAGCGGTCGTCAACGAAGCCGGCTTGATAACTTCCCACGAACTCGTTCACTAATGGTGACAGACGACGAAAGATGATCTGGGATATCATTTTGTAGGCGGCATTAAGGATGGTGATCGCTCTAAAGTTCTCACACTCCAGTTTGTCGCCTTTCTTGTAAATGGGGCAAATAACCCCTTCCTTCCACTCCTCTGGTAGCTGTTCGGTTTCCCAGATTCTGACTATCAGTTTGTGCAGGCAAGTGGCCAGCTTTTCCGGGCCCATCTTGATGAGCTCAGCTCCGATACCATCCTTACCAGCGGCTTTGTTGGTCTTTAGCTGTTGAATGGCATCCTTAACTTCCCTCAAGGTGGGGGCTGGTTGGCTTCCATCGTCCGCTGAACTGACGTAGTCATCTCCTCCGCTGCCTTGACTTTCACTGCCTGTACTCTCAGCGCCATTCAGATGTTCCTCGTAGTGCTGCTTCCACCTTTCGATCACCACACGTTCGTCCGTCAAGATGCTCCCTTCATTATCCCGGCACATTTCGGCTCGCGGCACGAAGCCTTTGCGGGATGCGTTGAGCTTCTGGTAGAACTTGCGTGTTTCTTGAGAACGGCACAGCTGTTCTATCTCCTCGCACTCCGCTTCTTCCAGGCGGCGTTTCTTCTCCTGAAAAAGGCGGGTCTGCTGTCTCCGCTTCCGTCTATAACGTTCCACGTTCTGCCGGGTGCCTTGCTGCAGCGCGACCGCCCGCGCTGCGTCCTTCTCCTCCAGAATCTGTCTGCACTCTTCGTCGAACCAATCGTTCCGTCGACTTCGACCCATATACCCGACGTTGTTCTCCGCTGCGTCGTTAATGGCTGCTTTGACTGTATTCCAGCAGTCCTCAAGAGGGGCCCCATCGAGCTCACCCTCTTCCGGCAACGCTGCCTCGAGATGCTGCGCGTATGCAGTGGCGACATCAGGTTGCTTTAGTCGCTCTAGGTCGTACCGCGGCGGTCGTCGGTACCGAACATTGTTGATGACGGATAGTTTTGGGCGCAGTTTAACCATCACCAGATAGTGGTCAGAGTCGATGTTAGCGCCACGATATGTCCTGACGTCGATAATGTCGGAGAAGTGCCGTCCATCAATCAGAACGTGGTCGATTTGTGATTCTGTCTGCAGTGGTGATCTCCAGGTGTACCGATACGGCTGTGTTGGAAGTAGGTGCTGCGAATGGCCATATTCTTGGAGGCAGCGAAATCAATTAGTCGTAGACCGTTTTCGTTCGTCAGCCGGTGTGCGCTGAACTTTCCAATAGTCGGTCTAAACTCCTCCTCTTGGCCAACCTGAGCGTTCAAATCTCCTATGATGATTTTGACGTCGTGGCTTGGGCAGCTGTCGTACTCACGTTCCAGCTGCGCGTAGAATGCGTCCTTATCATCATCAGTGCTTCCGGAGTGTGGGCTATGGACGTTGATTATGCTGAAGTTGAAGAACCGGCCTTTGATCCTCAACCTGCACATTCTTTCATTGATCGGCCACCACCCGATCACGCGCCTCTGCATATCGCCCATCACTATGAAAGCTGTTCCCAGCTCGTGTGTGTTGCCGCAGCTCTGGTAGATGGTATGATTACCTCTAAACGTTCGCACCATTGATCCCTTCCAACAAACCTCCTGCAGCGCTACGATGCCGAATCCACGGTCCTTGAGCACATCGGCGAGTATGCGTGTGCTCCCGATGATGTTGAGAGATTTGCAGTTCCACGAACCGAGTTTCCAATCGCTAGTCCCTTTTCGTCGCAGTGGTCTTCGCCGATGGTTCCGGTCCGTACTCTCTTGTTGATTGTTCGTTGCTTATGATTTTTTAAAGGCTGGCTTGCAGGGCCTGACACCAAACCCCCTAAATTTCCGGAGGATCATTCCTCCTTATTTACGGTGGACCATGGTGCGCAGTTTCACTTAGAGTCCCTCGCTGGCACTCGGACGATGATCAGCCGCCCCTAACATGGAGAACAGACGCTGTTGTGAGCCGATCCTGACATGGAGAACAGACGCTCAATAAGATTTGCACCTCCGGAAAGGAGCAAACCCCCCCTTCCCTGGCAGCATACGACCATAGTTCCCACCGGGGTTGGTTACCCGATCTTCCCTAAGGTTGCTCGTATCCCGGCCAGCACCACGGGGAGGTAGGGATAGGAGTTGCTGGGTAAGAGGCTAAGGACCGCGAGATGGGGTCTATTTTATTCCTTCAGGTACGCGAAGTACCAATGGTACGCTTTACCCAGCATTTGCCGTGCCCTAAAAAGGGTAATGTAGGGTATAAGAAAAGATCCATTTATAAGGTACATATTTCTATAGAAACGATATATCAATAATGATTCAAAATTTCTAGTAATGCAAATATATAGCAGGCGTGTGAAAAGATTCGCTAGACAGCTTTCAAATCAAGTCAGTTATTGATCTAATTTTAGTTCGAACAGACCTCCTAAAAGAACTCCAGAAGAGCGTCAAATCTCTACAATCCCTACACGTTTATCATAGCATCATCTGTACAAACTGCAATAGGAGAAAAAGATCCCAGAAGAGTAATCACTTCCCGTGAAGGGCGCGGGTCCAGATAACTTCGCCGTACCAACTCCAGAAGTATAGTCAATAAAGCTGATTGAGATGTCCGATGAAACCCAGATCGAAATTTTCCGTCACCCAACCCTGAACACCATACACAGAACCAGACTCCATCAGTACCGATGAGAAAACGATCTTCAAAAACTTAGCTTCTCAAGGTGTACACACAGCCCGTCGAATCAAAAAGCGACCGTTAAAAACCAGAGAACACTTCTCTGTTGGTCCTATCGTTCCATGGAACCATCCTACCGGACCACATCTGCTTTGGACTTCTACGAGTCCTAGTCAGGGTCTACTATCCTTAACCGATGATCTTTTTCATCTGTGATACGTACGGACTTACTTACTTTACTTATGGATCCTGTACACTAGAGTGGCCCAGCCTAGTATGGGGAGAAAAAAAGTCGTCGGATTCTACGGGGCACCCTCCAGGATTTTGCCTTTAGGTAAGAAAATCATTCTCTGAAAATTTCAGTCTGATCGGTTATTGCATAAGCTGGCGCAATTGATTTGAAGTTAATATGGGGGTTTCAGCCGAAATATATGGGAAAATACACCTCTGTTATTATTTCGTACAGGAAATTGGATGGAAGAACCCGACTGAGCCCAGATTTGCAGGAAATGAAGTTCATTGACATGTTACAATTCGACATAAAATTCTAGGGGAAGTGGAGGTAGCACGCCCATAGGGGTTAAAACGCGCCACCCCTGAATAAGGTTAAATATCCCCATTTTGATTATTTTCAATAGTCTATACGATAAAGCAATGAAAAATATTGCCATTGGATACATATATTTCATGATTTTTCTCTAGTTATACATGAAAAACTCGAAAAAACGATTTTTGCGTGTTTTGATGCAATTCTAGCTCGGTGGAATTTAGTCTTTCTGTCGCTGTTATACATCGCCGCCTCCGTATCGAAAATATTAACTTCAAATCAATTGCGCCAGCTTATGCAATAACCGATCAGGCTGAAATTTTCAGAGAATGATTTTCTTACCCAAATGCAAAATCCTTGGGGGTGCCCCGTAGAATCGGACGACTTTTTGTATCCTGGGCCAATCTAATGCACATACACACTAGGGTGGTCGGTATTGGCCATTTTTGACAAATACCGGTATTCGGTATTTGGTGGAGTCAATACCGGTAATACCGGTAGAATACCGGTTTTTGTGAAAATTTCAGGTATTAAAAGAAAAACTTGTGATTTGAACTTTTGGATGAAAAATAATATTTGTTGACGAACTCCAAATGGCAAAGTCATTGCATGTTTGTTGAGCTGGACAAAGCGAAACTTACGTAGACATTACATACTGAGCGACTCATCTCCCAATCCGCATTGGATTTTGTTGGCAATGTTGTCAAATTATTTCATCAACCTCCAAACAATCACCACTGAAGTTGAATTTGGATTAAAGCTTCAACTCATGGATCCGTTTAAGTATAGGTACACTGAGCTTAATTCCCATCTAAATTGTATGTGCAACGCACATATATTTTTGCAATCAAGCTTTGCAAATATTTTTTATTAATCTTGCACATAAAACTTGAGATTTGACGACTTTTTAATTTTATGTGCAACGCATATATAGAATAAATGCAAATAGCGTATTATTTTATCAGCGTTTCCAATATATTTTAAATGCAGCTGCAAATATTATTCATGCGGCCTGCTATAAAAACCCAGAGAATTTTGTTTTTGTTTGGATTATAGAACCAAAGAAAACACAATATGTCAGGGAATAGCTTGTTTATTTCCAGCTGATAAGAATTATTTGATAATGATTGGGTGAAGCTAAACTATTAACAATTTAGAAGCTTTAAAAGTTGGCACTAACTACATATCGAGATGAGAGGGCTCAACAGTGACTGGCCCTCACCTTGAGCCGTCACACCAGATGGTTCGCCACAGAAAGAAGAAGAGAGGGGAAAATATTGCCGCACAATATCTTTTGCTGCCCCTAAAACATGTTTGTTCAAG
The DNA here is from genome assembly GCF_024139115.2 of Armigeres subalbatus. Taxonomy (NCBI): domain Eukaryota; kingdom Metazoa; phylum Arthropoda; class Insecta; order Diptera; family Culicidae; genus Armigeres; species Armigeres subalbatus. Next base: position 85,278 of record NW_026943240.1, on the reverse strand, counting down.
TTGGTTGATTTAGTCGGTTATCTAATCGGCCGTTTGTTCCACAGATGCTTCTGGAAGTTCACAGTCGATTTTCCACCCAACTTAAACAGGAAGTCGACTTAGTAGAAAGATTTCACATGTTTCGGATGAAAATGGCAGCGGTTTCATCGATAGTTCATTTGTTCGGAATCATCGCCTGTTGGGTCATCACTGAAAATAAGGCAAGAAAGAAAAAACATTTTACCTTCAGAATCACCTCAAATCGATTACCAAATCAAAGCAACTCAAAATTTAACTCACCTTCGCTGCAAAGATACCGTTGTCGATCTGCTAGATTCAGCCATTATGAAAAAGTTACCCAAGGCGAGGATATACTGGCACAATGAAAACTTGCTGGTGATGCCTGCGACTATAGTTAGCTCTGCATTTTTGGTAACGTACATGGCCGGAATTCAAACTAAACTGAAAAATGTAAAGTAATTAGAAGATAGTTTGGGTATAATAAACAGAATTTACTTACATTTTTCCGCAAGATGAAAATTTCGTCGAACAGCCACCAGCCAACCATGTTGTTGAGAAAAAAAATTATTGTTCGCTATTGAATTTTATGTGCAAGTATTGATAGTTATCAACTATCGATCATTGCACATAAAATTTATTACATGACCTAATAGTATATAAATAAATTTCCATTATATTGTATGTAGTTAGTTATTAAAGATCGTTGTTGATAAATAAATTTTAAATGCTGCATATAGAGTCGTGTTGAAGCCATTCGAATCTATTCTATATGATTCACGCACATAAAATATAACGTTAATTTAATTTCAGTGTAGATAACATGTTATTCAAGCGTGCCTTGGCATCAGCCACTAATTCAAACTCTTTTCTGAATTCAGAACAGAAAATCGTTTTTCACTGTTTATCTCCGGAAAAGAACTACTATGGCCCGTACCTTTTTCACAATTTCATGCATTGAGGGGAAATTCTCGTTGATGTCAACAATGCATGTTCATTAGCTTAGCTTAGCTTAGCTTAGACTGACTATATCATATCAAGTCTTTAGTGCTTGAAATCAAATATTTGTCCCATCTATGCTGGATATCCTGTTTATACGACAGATATGCGATTACAGACAACTGATGTAGGTAAACTATATAGAGATATGTAAGTGAACATTATTCGAGATTTTTCATACTGTCAGCAAAATTGGAAATACCGAAAATACCGGTATTTTCCGCCTCTAATACCGGTATTTTCGGTACCCAAAATTGGCCGGTAATACCGGTATTACCGGTTTCGGTACTACCGGTTAGACCACCCTAATACACACGTACATAAGCAATTCAACAACATTCCGCGAAAAACAAATTAAAATTTCGTTTCGTTTCGAAAAGTTCCGAATTGAATGGACTTTGTTTTTCGTTTCGAGGTCTCGAAAATAAATCTAGATTTCGTTTCATTTCGTTTCGCCAGGAAAAAGTATATTATCACATACCCATAGTATCTGGGCACAAGGAAATTGTAACTAGGGATGAATCGATTCAAGTAAATACGAGTAAATACTCGATACTTTTGATTCGGTACCAAGTACTTTTGGAATCGATACTTTTATACCGATACCAAGTAAGTATCGAATTGAAGTAGTTGAATCAATTGAGTAATCAATTCAAAATCTATTAAATATTATAAACTTAAATAGAAATCTCATATTTTTTCGTAAGAATCTTTTGAATGCTAGTATTTAAATCGAATAAATACGTTCAAGTATTTATTTTTTGCTAAGAACATTATTTTAAGCTTTTAGTGGAATGTATTTACTTGTCATAAGACGAGTTTGTACTATTCCATTTAATTCCACTACTTTATTGTACCTAAGTTGAATCAAGTACGAGACACTGAAGACGGCCCTACTGTTGAGGTCGAAATACGTATCTGTCAAAGGTACAATAAAGTAGTGGAATTAAATGAAATAGTACTCGTCTTATGACAAGTATTTTTTGTTGCTTAACGCTTATTTGTGACCAATCCTTCCCGAATTTCCACCATAAATTACGCAAATATCTTGGGTAATATTGGATCTGCACTAATATTTGCAGCTGTTTTCTAATTATTCAGAATTTTACGTCTATATGAACATGAATTAAAAAATAGGGCAACTATATATTTATAATGATTAATGATTTAAATAACAATTCGCTTACATCTAAAATGTGTTCGCTTTTTACACACTATCGAGATAAGTTAATTGTAAGATCGATGGGCAAATAGTAATGGAAAGTGCTTAAATCTTCCACTATTCAGTGTTTCATCCAACATAAATTATGAATGACTACTTGTGAGTGACAAAATAAATTTACTTCGAATTGATGAGTACTCATATGATACAAGTAGGTATCGATAATTTCAATTCGATACTTTAGTGGTATCGATACTTTTATTCGATACTACTTGAAAGTAAAAGTATCGATACTTTAGTGGTATCGTTTCATGATAAGATACCATTTTGATCGATTTTGATAGCCGACCTACAGACGGTTCGTGAGAACAATGGCCAAATCTTAACTTGAAGCCAGAACCTCTTATTTCTACATGAAATTCAACCAGCAATATGCAATATGCTTATGTACAATCATTAAGATTATAAACCGTTCAGGACGCGTGGGGACCTGGAACGCTTTTGAAGCCCGTTCATGCTGTGTACCATGAGATGTATTTTTTCATTAATGTTGTACAAAATACAACACCACGCATGTTTGAGTGTTAATTAAAGTGATTCGTAAGGTTGAGTCACCGAGTAATATGTAATTTAAGCTGTCAGTTTTAGTGTACATATTTCAGCGTTCATTTTGTATTTAACACCAATAACGACGCCACGTTGAAATAAAACAAATTACACCTCCATCTAATACATGATAAGGAGTGGAAAGTGAATTTGACACACATTGCTACAAGAGATTGACAATCTTCTGTATCTCCATGATCGAAATCAGAATATAATGTATAGGCATGCATAGGAAGTCGCGTTGGTTAGCGGAGAAATAATTCATTATACGACACTGATTCAAAGATACCAAAATTAACGTGTTTCACTCAAACATGCCATCGAAGCGATGCGTGTTACAAGAGCACGATCTAACAAGTACTAATTATTCAGCTTCATCGTCCCGAGAGCTGATAAAAACCATACAACGCTGGCGGCTGTATATTCACTGTAAATTGGTTAAAGAACTGCCCATGAAATAAAGAAGGAGAAATCTCTGGGAAATATAATAAGCTGGGGTTTTTTTCAGGAACATGTTTTCAACTTGTTGTGTTTTTTGTTCTTTTTCATGTGTACAGAATTATAGATTTTCAAATTTTAGGCTTCCGACCTTTTGTCCTTCGACCTTCTGTCCCAAAGCGTAACCGAGCCTACTGTCAAACCCCACCACATCCTAGCACCACAACTCGTAGATGGCCTGGGGAGGGATCGTCAAGCCCTTGGACATAGTATCTGCTGTCCCCAAGAAGCGCATGGTCCACCGATTATTTAATATATATATTTTTTTTCTTTCGCTCGCGAAGAATGACATACGCACTGTTCTTCCTTTCCCGATGGATGGATAGATATAGAGGAAATTTCAGTTTCTGGACGAATTTTTGAACAGATTTCCGTACGAACTCTTGGACGAACTTCTGGAGGAAATTCAGCAAACTTTAGTAGAAATTTCTGAAATAACTTCCTGCAGAAATTTCTGGAGGAATTCCTGGAAAAAAAAAATCCGGGAAAAATCCTAGAGCAACTTCAGGAGAAACTTCCGGAGGAATTCCTGGAGGAACTTTGGTGGAAACTCCCGGAGGATCTTTCGGGAGCGCTCCTGGAATCTTCCACAGAAATCCGAAGAATTTTTTATGCATAAAATTGGCACCGCCGATCACCAACGGTGTGACACCACCACGCCGCCACCGATGGCTGAAAATTATCTATCACGCCCCGCCAATAACATTTCAATCGGCGCACAGGTCTACTGGAAAGTTTGATAATAAATCTTACAATAATAAGAGTATCAGAAATTCTTCCAAGAGTTCCTTTAAAAAATCCGTTTGGAAATCGTTCGAAAATTCCTAAGGAAGTTCCTGAAATTTTGTCCTAGAATTGTGGAAATAATTCTTGGAGGAAATTTTGGAGAAATTACTGTAGAAATTTCCGAAGGAATGAAATTTCCGATGGTATCCAGAGGAATTCCTGAAATAATATTCTAAAGAGTTCCTGTAGGAATTGCTGGAATCATTTTCTGGAAAATTTTTGAGGTATTCCCCAAATAGTTGTTTAAGATATTTACAAAAAAAATATCCCAAGTATTTCTGACCACATCTGAAGAATTTTGGACAGCAGTAAAACCTGGTTTTGAATTTGGAATTACTTTACGTATGATGATGGATACTTCTTCGGATATTCTCAAGTATTCCATTAATTGGAAGTTTTGAGAAAACATTATAAACAATTCCCAGCGACCTTTTCAATATATTACTAAATAGTTTATAGACGATAAAATGCAATTTAAATTTCGTAATATTTGAAACCACCTGAATTTCTTTCAAATTGATTTATTGCTTCTTGACTGCTTAACCGATACGCCAAATATTATGGAGCCCCACTATTTCCAGTACTCCGCAAGTGAACCGCAAGCGCCGCCAGTGAACTAGTGAGCTAAATATGACCAGAGCTATTTTGGACGCTCCTTCCTAGATGTCGTCTCACCATTTCATAGCTCAATTTATTGCTGTAGCCCAAACATATTTCTACAATTAGGCCGATACACATATTAAATTTATTTTATGTCCGCCAGCTCTTGAAAAGAACGTTGGGGGGGGGGTGAATAAAAAAAATACCAAGGAAACGAAAAAAAAATCAAAATGCCAATAATCCATGGAAAATTTGAAATTATAATGAAAAATGATAGCAAAGAATCTTTAGAGAATGCAAAGGATATGAATATTTGTAGCACATTTATTCAGTAGTGAATTTAGCATAAACTTTATAAAATAAAAAAAAATACTGGAACTTATTTATTTAGAAAATTTTGTTTTTCTTTTTGGAAAAGTGCCGTTGAATCTATAACACCATTTTGAAGTACTTTTAGAATTAAAGGCTTTTGTTTAAATCAAGTCTGAAACTCAAACTGGATGAATCAATAAGGGCAATGGTCAGATGAACTTTTGAAATCACTGATGTGTTGTCTGAGCCTGGCTGTTTTATAAATTTCTTGCATAGGTTTGAAATTGCAGGCTTCCCGGACTATATGGAATACATGTGAAGTCTGAAGCAGAATCGGTGGAGCACGTCATATCAGCCCATGTTCCTCAAATTATTGGAATGCCATGCTACTTGTTGGTGGCATAGATACAACCTCGGGTCAACCCGTAAAGAGGATGCAATGGACGCTAAACTCACCCATGCAAGAGTCGTAAGGAAGTAATTTCGGCTCATGCACGGCGGTTGCTGCCTGGGCGCTTCCAAACTCCCGCATGATCTGCGATGTCTTCTCAGGTATCTAGTTGCAGATTTTCGTTTACCTTACTCCATGCAAAGGTACGAAACACTGAAAACAACCTATAGTTCCACTTGTTTTATGAAAAATAAAACATTCTTCCGAATAAGTTCTAAAATAAATCTCCATCAATTTGTAAAAATGGCTAATCAAAGTTACACAATACATTGGCTATACGGCACTTAGATTGGTTTCCTTCTCAGTAGTCAGCACCCATGACATGTGGCATTCATCAAGTGGGATCAAATTTTCACACACTCACTCTTGTGTTCTGAGCTTCAGGCCCAATGTCCTAAGGTACCCAGCATCAAATGTAGTCGTGCACATGACACACGTATATGTGTGCATTACTCTATTTGATGCTGGGTACCTTGCGTGGACGCAGTGTGCACGCAGCCTAAAAAAAACAGCCCTTAGGGGTACATACAGCCAACGTAAAAGCTTTTCATCCTTATTGACCCAAGTCTGATTTATATCTACTGCGTTCATTCTTCTGTTAGGATTTCATCGCTAGGAGATCCTAGCTCTGCCTCTTCTGCGATGTCCTGCCGAATTCCTGTCTAGCGCTTGCTTGGAGATTTCGTCTCCGTTCTTATGTGGTGCGTGGCCGGCCTACGTTCGTTCATACTGTGGAGTTGCTGTTGATATCGAATTTCGATGGCATAGTCGATGGGGCTCAGCATTCGGGATCCAGTTGTAAGGCCACCAGGTCCGAGCTGTAAAACGTAGACATCAGTGGATGAATACTTGCAAATCTATGTGATCTCTGCTAATACGCACAAAGTCTCACTGGCCTATAACATCACAGATTTCACGTATTCGAGGTTTGGGGCATTGCCTGGACCGATTGAATCTCCATGTTCTATGTTGATCTTGTGCCGCCACCCGACATTGGCTGGCTTTGGTTTTCGATCTTCTTTCCACTGTTTGTCCATCTACCGTGGAGTTGGAGTTATTCACATGTAATGATTTGGTCTTGTTGACGTTGATGAGGTTATTCAGTACATGGTAGAGCGATGTTGCATTGGTAGAGCATTACTATCATCTGGATCGAAGTCATTCGATTTTTCTATGGTGGTGGGCTGGTAGAGTGGCCCATGATTTCCTCGATTACGATGGGCAATAGCAACAGAAATATAATACATCCATCCTTGTCTTACGCAAGCGATTCCATTGCGCAGGAATCTGGATTTTGTCTAGATCTCCCTTGCTTCTAGGAACGTCCTGCAGTTTTCTGTGATTCAGATGATTGAAGGCTTTTCCATGGTCAATCAGTAACAAATAGAGGGACTCTTGAAACCCATTGACCTGCTCCAGGATGACGCAAAGCTTTGCAGTATGGTTCTCACATGATCATCCGGAATCCTGCCTGCTGTCGTCGGAGACTTGTCAACCTTTCCCTATATCCGAATTAGAATAAGTCGTCAAAAGTTGAAGAATTTGTGCTAAGGTCGAGCAACGTTTCAGCTGATCAGTTAGATCGGTGAGTGATTGACATGTCGCGTCTTTCCCTGGCATCCACGGATTTGTCCTTGTTCCAATCAGGCGTCGTGAAATATCGAACAGTAGGCGATGATCGCCGGTTGTTTCAACTTTCTTCCCATCGTCGGTTGGGGCGTCCAACCGCCTCTCCCGTCTGCAGCCAGCAACTTACTTTCTTAGAACCGCTTTTAGTTGACATCGCGGATGACTATCATCGTCTAATTCGCGAGATCTGACAATGCATTGCTCGATTTCTGCGGTGGGAGGAGATGCTCGGGTAACGAATCAACATAGACAAACTAGATGATCCAGCTGTGAAGAGATTGTTCGTTGAAGCACTTGAAACTCGGGTAGTGGATATTCTGGAAGGGGGCGGCGAAGAATTCTTTTCGAAACCTACGAGAACAACTTTGATGAACTGCGCACTCAGCGAAAAGAATGGATTACAGAAATTATTATGATTACCCGTCGGAAGATTGAGGAGCGTAAAAAAGCAAAGGCTGAGGAACGAGAAAAATCAGAGGAGTAAAGAATCCCACAACGATTTGAATCTCTGTAAGTGAGAGTCGGGCGCTGCTGGAGACAGGAAAGGCGGGCATGGGTCGACTTCCCTATCGATGAAGTAAGGCTGGCTGCTTCAACTGGTTCGGGCAGTTTGAACAGCTTCTTAAAGTCCCAGTTTTCTTCAAAAAGCAACCAACCGAGGCATTAAATCTAAAGGGGCCGAAGGTCGATCCGCTGTCGGCGGAGGTGTTCAGGGCTGACCCTATGCTGTCTGTGCGAATGTTGTAGGAACTATGATGCAATATTTTTCCCCGCTCTGAATCATTATGGAGCAGGTAAACAAGTTCGAATTGGCCTAAGCATGCAAGGGATTTTTAGATAGGATCGGAAGTTTGTCAGACCCCATTTGGATAGTCGCTGATGTGAGGCAAGGATGCATTTCATCTCCACTATTACTTCTCAATCTATGAGATCTTGGTGGGTGCGATTGACCGTGTACCATACCTTAATCGATTCTGATTTGGCTAATGAACACGAAATACTATATTAGTGCTGTGATGCTCTTTTGTGCGCAGTGGATTCAACGAGCTGACCGTATGCTTCTTTGTGGCGGGTCTCACTATCAACGTCAGCAGGACCAGGTAGTTGAGTGTCAAACTGGAACAGCCCCTCAAACTTTTTAGTTGTCGGACGATCGTAGGATTTCAATATCTTTACTATTTGATATCATCAGATGGCGAAATTGGGATAGTCATGGAAGCACGAGTCAGAACGTTCAAAATTTAAAAAAAAACTAAAACCCCACAAAAAAAATTTTGTTTTTCCGCCCCCTCAATATTTTTGGAAAGCTGAAGGTGGGTGACATAAAATAAATTTAATATTTGTATCGGCCTTATTGATGAAATTTATAAATTCCACGATGCATTTTTGAATGACAGATTCATAGTTCCAATTCCAAAACATTCTTGAATTCTGTTTCATGAAGTTTTCAAATAATAAATATCACTAAATATTCATAAGATATGAACCACGTTTAGAAACAGAAATATTTCCACAATCTGTTTCAAATTCAATTGAAGATATTTCGTCTTATCAAAGCGATTTGCACGACTCTTCTCCGAATTTGTTCAGCTAACAGTTGAAGTAAAAAAGAGAAATATTTGGCAATGTCAATCACAAAACAAAAACAATCTCAAAAACACGCTTGCAAATTGATTTCTCAATTGATCCAAATGTCATGTCAGCAAATCAAAGCGAGCATTTGAATCGTCTAAAAGCATAGTACCCAGTACCCAAACGAAGGACATCACAGGATCTGAAATCGGTCGGATGGCAAACGAAGCTAATAATAATCAAGCTTTGAAGGGAGATTCGTTTTCTTTTTCTCTATGCTTCGCTATGTCGCGCGAACGGTGGATATCAACATCCAGAGTCGTCTAACCCGGCCAAATCTAGTCGTTGGAGGAGTAGAAGCAACAAATTACCCAAAATACAGCATCCATTTGACAGACCGTGTGGTTGGAATGAAGAAAAAATAAATTCAAATGGCTATTTTATAAAGTGGATCTTGGGGTAAGCACTTACCGCTACTCCGCTAGAATTCGGTGGGTTTTGTTCTGTCGGATTTATACGATGTTCTTTCTGGGATTCTTGTTCTATTCTCTAACGAGCAACGATCATTAGATGTCGATTAGTTATTCCGTGGTTTTGGTGCTACAAGTTGGCATGAGCTTCGATGATGATGATTATGGAATTGATGAGGTTATGTTATTCAGGAGATTTTTTTTTCAAGAGTGTTGGAAGGATCGATATTGAGGCTCTTTGGTGATTAATTTGGTTCATGAACATTTTGGTTGCGTGTGGGAGATACAAATTGATATATGAGGTAATTTGTGGTCATTTAGCATCGAAAGTAAAACAACATAATTGCCGTTTTTGATTAGATTTAATGGTCTATGAGTTGAAAATAAATAATATCTTGATGCTGTAATAAATTATTGTGAAAAATTCAATAACATTATAAATTGTATCTTTGTTGAACATTATTGCCCAAAAGTATTTGTCTGAAAATTCTGGACGAATTGAATCGTTTCTGTTGAAAATAATGGCAGCTAACGTGATTAAGGAAAGCGTAGTCCAAAGCTAGACATCGATTTAGAAACTTACTTCTATTTATTCGAATTGAAATAAAATTGTAAAAGCGAGTCTTCAATAACAACATTTTAGAAACACATTCAAATTTGAAATCACGATGCTTGCCTCTGCATTAGTCTGTTATTAGAACAAAAACAAAAACAATCATAAAAGTCCTTATGATCAATTATATGAATTGAAACTTCGTAATCTTGGAACATATAATTAACATTCCCATTTAACATCTTCTCAAACCACTAAAATACCTCGATCAAACTTCAAATAACTTGGAAATCTCCCATCACAACTGACTCAGACTCGGCGTCTCCTCATTCCAATGATGACCGGGGTCGACCGGCCACTAAATACGACGACGATGACGGTGAAGACGGTTTGGGTGGCCGGCAAATATCAAAGAATTCGAAGCCGCCGCCGCCGACGATCTATTCAACTCGTCCCATTCCGTCTCGTTCCGCCGTCCGATATGGGATCACCCTCAACACAACACAAACGGAAAACACAACGAACTACAACGCCTCGAACGATTGTTATTTGGGAGATGTGTTTTGTATTGTAGTCCATCACCTCGCTTGCACCCACCATCGGCCGTCAGGAACACAACCGCTAGGCGTTGATGACCAAGATGATGAACGAGATCCGAGGTGACCCATTCCCGGGCGAGACTTTCTGGGACCACTGCACTGTGCTGATGGAAGAACGTATCTCCTACCGTTGGCGATGGCGCGGTTGTCCAAGTTTCGCAGCGTCAGGATAAACCTTCGCCGGCAGGAACAAAACACATTAAGGCACGGTAGATGTCGATCATCCATGGGACGAGCGAGGTGTGAACCGTGCGGGGGACAGAGAATGGAAATTGGCTCGGATCTTGGGATATGAAAAGTCATCGGCTTTTTTCATCGTTCTCCATTTCTATGGTGGCATTGTTGGGCTCTTGCTGGAACAATTCGAAGCATGTGAGTTAGGTGATGAAGGAGAAGGTGGTTGATTGTGTCGGAAGGTTGGCTCATCAGGTGCAGCGATGGACAGTCCAAAATATTATATATTTGAGAGAAGTGAACAATTTCGAGCGCAATTAATATGAGTGAAGATGTTTAAAAATAAACTAATCGTCTTGCAGCAATCATTATAATTATTATTATCTTGATTGTTTTGGAAATACGTGCTTTTTGCAATATATGCACTATTAATGACCTAAATTTTATTTCTGATGTGAGGCCTAGGACTGAGAGCCTCTATATAATAAAGACACCAAAAAAAAAACCTTAATTTCATCTTACGAAATTACACACACGTAGGGATCGCTTTTTACACGGTTTGTTTTTGTTTATTACTGGTTTTCGGATTTCTGGAACATTGAGTTGACCCCATGATAAAATCCACAAAAAATCAGAGAACAATCAGGTGGTATTCAAAAAGTTGTGGGAATAGAAGTGGGCCGAGCATTTATTGAAATCCAACCGCGTGAAAAGGACTCCAGCATAATATCAAGTGAACACGTGATGTAATTCACATTCCGTCTCACGTATCTGTTTCACGTATTGGTGATTTTCTAAGCCCCATTTCATTATTTTATAGTAGGGAAGTCCAATGTCTGAAAATATCGATAACTGATTCGATACGATAATCGAATCAAAGTTTCGATATAATCAACATATGGAATGAAAATACCGATACAACGGAATACCTAATTCAAAAGGGGTCGTTTAGCTGGAAGCCATTTGGTCGAATGTCGCTTGGCCGAGCCACACGTTAGCTGAAAATAATGTAGCCTAATTTAATTTTCTAAATTGAACGTTTGGCCGAAAACGATTTGGCGAAAAAATGTCATTTGGCTAAAATTGTCGTTTGGTAGAAAGGGGCCATTTGTGTGAATATGTGTGAAGTAATTGATGGTAATTGAGAAGGGAAGAAATGAAGAGCTAGAAGTGAGACGTCTAATTTCTTACCTTTCGCTTCTTGTTTATAACTTCTCACTGTGGTAAGCGAAAAATAAGGAATTGGGAAGAAATGAGACATCCCATTTTTTACTTCTCATTGTGAAAAGTTAGGAATGAGATATCTCACATCTTACTTCTCACTTCTCATTTCTCTCATTTCACAGTTTCACTTCTCATTTTTCACTTCTCACTTTTCAGGTTATGTACAACCAAAGCTTTCAGATAATCCTTTCCATTGGACTATATTTATCAGTTTTGTAAATAGTTCGTTTGCGTGTGGATATGTATAATTGCGTTAAGAATGTCGCGCGCCTTTGGCGTTGTATGAAAACCCCCGCGAGTCGGTCAACCATCGCAAGTGCCCCAAATCAACTAAGTGTTAAATTAGCATTTCCACAGCTATCAATTGAAAGCTTTTTCTAGATACTGCCGTAATCTGAAAAAGTGACGTTTTGATTATTTTCCGAAGACGGTGTTAAAAGTAGTACTCATCGGGCTCTTTAACAGAAAAATGGAAAACTGGTATGTTGTTATTTTGCGCATACGTCACTTTGTCAGATTACGGCAGGAAAGATAAATACGCTGTACGGCCGAATTAAACTGTATATGTGTTCTCTAATGGCTGTGTGACATTTGGAAGTAGCTGTAAAACAGGAATATCTTTCAAACCCAACAACGTTCCTGATGAGAAGCTAGTGAGAAGCTTCCCATTTATACCAATATGCAGTGGAGGCAATATATTCTCAATGCCTTCGTGGAGTTCCCCTCCCGAGCATGGGGAGCTGCCACGGCAGTCCAAAGAGTCACCATGTATAATGGTGGAAACAATGACGGTAAAAACCGAAGGTGAAACGAGCAATGAATACTCACATCAGTAGAATAGAGCAGGCATTGCAATATCGTCTGAATGCAGGATATTATTTTGATTGTACAAAGATTTTTTTTTTCTTTTTTTTTTTTTTTTTTTTAATAATTTTATTTGCTAATTATCTAATACATGCATTCATCTCTTAGACTAGGTGTTCCGTGTTTTCTTAACACTATCATCCTTGTTTGCTATATTACGCTTTTAGTTATTATTAATACATTTCAATTGCCTCTGGCAGTTAGAATTTTTTCACCTGGTTGAATTGAACCATGTAGGAATTACAATGTTTTCAACTTAAACTAAACTTAACCTATTTTATACTAAGGGTACAAGGAGTTAATCGTTGCAATAGCAGATTGCAACGATTTTTGTCTAAAATTGGAAATTATTTTGTTGGACATTTGTTGCAATGCCTCAATATTAGAAATTCTATGAAGTTCATTGGTACTATACCACGGAGGCAACTTCAGAATCATTTTCAAAATTTTATTTTGAATCCTCTGGAGTGCCTTCTTTCTGGTATTGCAGCAACTAGTCCATATTGGCACAGCATACAACCAGGGATTGAACTTATCATTTCATTATCATTTAGTATTCATCCAATAACTCATTCCAGAGGTGGAAATCCGAAAAGTGTTGTATGGCGGACTTCTAGCGCTGATTCCCCTTTACAACTTTGTCTGAGGGTACATTGCTCTATGACTAATATTCACCGCGGGAAACGCTAGTATCTTTTAATATACTAAATGATAATAACACTTATTATCAGTTAGTATATTGAGTGATAATAGGGTTTCACGCTGTGAATATTAGACATAGAGCAATGCACCCTTAGACAAAGTTGTAGAGGGGAATCAGCGCTAGAAGTTCGCCATACAACACTTTTTGAAATTCCGCCTGTGGAATGAGTTATTGGTTGAATACTAAATGATAATGAAATGATAAGTTCAATCCCTGCATACAACATGGCAGGTCTAAAAATTTGTTTGTAAATCAAAAGTTTGTTCTTAAGACAAAGTTTTGATTTTCTGTTTATAAGTGGATATAGGCACTTAATATATTTGTTACATTTGGCTTGAAGGCCTTCAATGTGATTTTTTAAAAGTTATTTTTTGATCTAGCAGAAGTCCTAAATATTTAGCTTCGCTAGACCAATTAATTGGAACCCCATTCGTAGTGACAATATGTCTGCTAGAAGGTTTCAAATAAGAAGCTCTCGGCTTATGTGGGAAAATTATAAGCTGAGTTTTGGAAGCATTCGGGGAAATTTTCCATTTTTGCAAGTAAGTGGAGAAGATATCCAAACTTTTTTGCAATCTACTACAAATGACACGAAGGCTTCGCCCTTTGGCTGAAAGGCCCGTGTCATCTGCAAACAAAGATTTTTGACACCCTGGTGGTAAATCAGGTAAGTCAGAAGTAAAAATGTTATACAATATGGGCCCCAGTATGCTGCCTTGGGGACACTATTCTTACAGGTAATCTATCAGATTTAGTATTCTGATAGTTTACCTGCAGTGAGCGATCTGATAAATAATTTTGGATCAGTTTAATGATGTACAGAGGAAAATTAAAATTCATCAATTTTACAATCAAACCTTCATGCCAAACACTGTCAAATGCTTTCTCTATATCAAGAAGAGCAACTCCAGTCGAATATCCTTCAGATTTGTTGAGCCGAATTAAGTTCGTAACTCTTAATAACTGATGAGTGGTTGAATGCCCATGGCGAAAACCAAATTGCTCATCAGCAAAAATAGAATTGTCATTAATATGAACCATCATTCTATTTAAAATAATCTTTTCAAACAGTTTGCTTATTGAAGAAAGCAAACTGATTAGGCGATAACTAGAAGCCTCAGCTAGATTTTTGTCCGGCTTCAAAATTGGAACAACTTTGGCGTTTTTCCATTTATCTGGGAAGTATGCCAATTGAAAACATTTGTTAAATAAATTAACCAAAAAGATAAAGAGCTCTCAGGAAGTTTTTTGATAAGTATGTAGAAAATACCATCATCACCCGGGGCTTTCATATTTTTAAATTTTCTAGTAATAGATCTCACTTCATCCAAATTGGTTCCCAACGAAGGGTCAAAAACATTCTCTTGATTGAGAATGTCTTCGAAGCTCCGTGTAACCTGATCCTCAATTGGACTAGTGAGACCTAGACTAAAATTATGGGCACTCTCGAACTGCTGAGCAAGTTTTTGAGCCTTTTCGCCATTTGTTAATAAAATTTTATTTCCTCTTTAAGCGCTGGAATTGGCTTTTGAGGTTTTTTAAGAATTTTTGTTAATTTCCAAAAGGGTTTCGAACTGGGATCCAACTTCGAGACATTATTCTCAAAGTTGGTATTTCTCAGAATAGCGAAACGTTTTTTAATTTCATTTTGCAAATCTCGCCAAATAACTTTCAACGCGGGATCGCGAGTTCTTTGGTTTTGCCTTCTTCTCACATTTTTAAGACGGATCAGTAGCTGAAGATCGTCGTCAATAATAATGGAGTTGAATTTAATTTCACATTTAGGAATTGCAATGCCTCTGGCTTCGACAATTAAATTTGTCAAAGATACGAGAGCATTATCAATATCACTTTTGGTATTAAGAGGATTATCAACATCAAAATTCCTATCGATATACGTTTTTTTTACATAAATCTTAATAAGCTCTATAATAATTAAAAGTAGAGCTGATTGGATTGTTAATGGCTTCTTGTGAGATTTCAAACGTCACAGGAAGGTGATCAGAGTCAAAGTCAGCATGAGTTACCAATTGGCCACACAGCTGACTTGAATCCGTTAAAACTAAATCAATTGTAGAAGGATTTCGACTGGACGAAAAACAAGTTGGTCCATTGGGATATTGAATAGTATAATATCCCGCAGAACAATCTTCAAATAAAATTTTACCATTGGAATTGCTTTGAGCATTATTCCATGAACGGTGTTTGGCATTGAAGTCACCAATTACGAAGAATTTTGATTTGTTGCGAGTCAGAATTTGAAGATCAGCTTTCAACAAATTCTTTTGCTGCCCATTGCATTGAAAAGGCAAGTAGGCTGCAATGAAGGAAAATTGTCCAAAATTTGTTTCAACAGAAACTCCCAAGGTTTCAAAAACTTTGGTTTCAAACGAAGAAAATAATTTATGTTTGATACGTCTATTAATGACAATGGCGACCCCACCACAGGCGCTGTCAAGACGATCATTGTAGATACAATAGTTTGGATCTCTTTTAATGGAGAGTCCTGGTTTTAAATACGTTTCAGTTATAATGGCAATATGCACATTATAAACTGAAAGGAAGTTGAATAATTCATCTTCCTTACCCTTTAGAGAGCGGGCATTCCAATTTAGAACTTTCACACAATTATTTGGATCCATTGAAACGGAGTCCGATAACAATTTTTTGTGTGTACTTTATACCAGCCTGAACAGCTTCATGAATGGTATTTGCTTTGAACATTGCATCAATCATGTGATGCAATTGTTCAGTTAAAAAACCAAAATCGGAAGCAGTCATGCTACCTGAATCGGCAACAGGACCATGATTGTCCGTTGGGACATGGGTATAAACCTCATTTTGAGAAGAGAAATTTTTCTACCAGCAGTGATGTTTGCATACGTAGGTACATTCGAAAATTGGAATTTACTGAAGTGCTTGCTACCCGTTGACGAGCGGCAAAATTTGTTTGTGAATTGTGGTGGGTATGAATTGCTCCACCGGTAACCGGTTTCGAAATTTGAGCGTTTGAAAAATTTCTACCCGTCGAATCTGGGATCCGATTGGAATTTCCTGTCATCAATTTTGCACGGGAATTCAAAACTTTTTGCGTGAAGGGCATTCCCAGAAATTGGATTTATGATTGCCCCACAGTTTGCGCACTTAAATTTATTGGAATCTTCTCTCACAGGACATGCGTCCTTGGCGTGAGAGGTTCCACCACAAATCATGCATTTAGCATCCATGTGACAATGTTTGGTTCCATGACCCCACTTTTGGCACTTACGGCACTGGGTAGGGTTTTGAATTTCCCCAGGCCTGCGGAAATGTTCCCATGTAACACGGACATGAGACATAATACAGGCCTTTTCCAAACTTTTCATATTATTTAGTTCACTTTTGTTAAAATGAACTAAGTAAAATTCTTGAGAAATGCCCCTCTGGGAAGTACCAGAATGGGATTTCTTTTTCATCTTAATTACTTGGACTGGTGAAAATCCAAGTAATTGAGAAATTTCAATTTTAATCTCATCCAGTGATTTGTCATCACTGGGGAGACCTTTCAAGCCGACTTTGAACAATCTCTCAGTTTTGTCGTCGTATGTGAAGAATTTATGGCGCTTCTCAGTTAAATAGTGAAGAAGACGTTTGCGATCGTCAAAGGATCCCGGCAAAACGCGGCAGTCACCCTTCCTAGCAATCTGAAATGAAACCTTGATCCCCTGAAGGTTACTCAAAATCTAATTCCGGAAGCCAGAAAACTCGGCCACAGATACCACAATTGGCGGAATCCTTTGCTTTTTCGCATGAATCGAATCACCTGGTATTATTTATTTAATCAGACTAAGGCCGAAGTGGCCTGTGCGGTATATAAGAGTCTTCTCCATTCGGCTCGGTCCATGGCTACACGTCGCCAACCACGCAGTCTACGGAGGGTCCGCAAGTCATCTTCCACCTGATCGATCCACCTTGCCCGCTGCGCACCTCGCCTTCTTGTGCCCGTCGGATCGTTGTCGAGAACCATTTTCACCGGGTTACTGTCCGACATTCTGGCTACGTGCCCGGCCCATCGCAGTCGTCCGATTTTCGCGGTGTGAACGATGGATGGTTCTCCCAACAGCTGATGCAATTCGTGGTTCATTCGCCTCCTCCACGTACCGTCCGCCATCTGCACCCCACCATAGATGGTACGCAGCACCTTCCTTTCGAAAACTCCAAGTGCGCGTTGGTCCTCCACGAGCATCGTCCAGGTCTCGTGTCCGTAGAGGACTACCGGTCTAATTAGCGTTTTGTAGATTGTCAGTTTGGTACGGCGGCGAACTCTATTCGATCGGAGCGTCTTGCGGAGTCCAAAGTACGTACGATTTCCAGCCACTATGCGTCTCCGAATTTCTCTGCTGGTGTCATTTTCGGCAGTCACCAGTGAGCCCAAGTACACAAATTCTTCTACCACCTCGATTTCGTCACCACCGATGCAAACTCGCGGTGGGTGGCTCACATTGTCTTCTCTTGAACCTCTTCCTATCATGTACTTCGTCTTCGACGTGTTGATGACTAGTCCGATCCGCTTAGCTTCCCTCTTCAGTCTGATGTAGGCTTCCTCCATCTTCTCAAAGTTACGTGCCATAATATCTATGTCGTCGGCGAAACCAAATAGCTGGATGGACTTATTGAAAATTGTACCACTCGTGTTAATCCCTGCTCTTCGTATTACCCCTTCCAAAGCGATGTTGAATAGCAAACACGAAAGACCATCACCTTGCCGTAACCCTCTGCGGGTTTCGAAGGGACTCGAGAATGCCCCTGAAACTCGAACTACGCACATCACCCGATCCATCGTCGCTTTGATCAACCGTATCAGTTTATCCGGAAAACCGTGTTCGTGCATTAGCTGCCATAGCTGGTCCCGATCGATTGTATCATATGCGGCTTTGAAGTCGATGAATAGATGATGTGTGGGCACGTTGTATTCGCGGCATTTCTGCAGTACTTGGCGAATGGCGAACACCTGGTCCGTGGTGGAGCGTTCGCCCATAAAACCCGCCTGGTACTGCCCCACGAACTCCCTTGCAGTTGGTGCTAGTCGACGGCATAGAATTTGGGAGAGTACCTTGTAGGCGGCGTTCAGCAATGTGATTGCGCGGTAGTTGCTACAATCCAGCTTATCGCCCTTTTGTAGATGGGACACACAACACATTCCATCCACTTTTTCCTCCCAAATCTTGGTAATGACCCAGTGCAGCGCTCTAGCCAGTGCCTCACCACCGTGTTTAAATAGCTCTCCTGGTAGTTGGTCAACCCCAGGGCTTTGTTGTTCTTCAGCCGGCCAATCTCCTCCTGGATTTCCTGGAGATCCGGAGCCGGTAGAATTATGTCCTGCGCGCGTTCTCCCAGGTCCATCACCATACCGCCATCTTCGTCTGCCACATCGCCATTCAGGTGTTCTTCGTAGTGCTGCCGCCACCTTTGGATCACCTCACGCTCGTTCGTAAGAAGGTTCCCGTTTATGTCCTTACACATATCAGGCTGTGGCACGTGGCCCTTACGTGAACGGTTTAACTTCTCATAGAACTTTCGTGTGTTATTAGCGCGGTACAGTTGCTCCGTTTCTTCACGGTCTCGATCTTCCTGCTGGCGCTTTTTCCTCCGGAAAATCGAGTTTTGTCTGTTCCGCGCCTGTTTATATCGTGCCTCGTTCGCCCTCGTGCGGTGTTGCAGCAATCTCGCCCATGCTGCATTCTTCTCTTCCACTAACTGCTCACATTCGCCGTCATACCAGTCGTTTCTCTGATCCGTTGGCACCGTGCCAAGTGCAGCGGTTGCGGTGCTACCAATGGCGGATCGAATATCTCTCCAGCCATCTTCAAGAGACGCTGCGCCTAGCTGCTCTTCCGTTGGAAGTGCCACTTCCAGCTGCTGCGCGTATTCTTGGGCTAGTCTACCATCTTGTAGCCGCCCAATGTTAAGCCGCGGCGTCCGACTTCGACGCGTGTTGTACACCGTCGAGAGTTTTGAGCGCAGACATACTGCAACGAGGTAGTGGTCGGATTCAATATTCGCACTGCGGTAAGTGCGGACGTTCGTGATGTCGGAGAAGAATTTACCGTCGATTAGAACGTGGTCGATTTGGTTTTCCGTTTCTTGGTTAGGTGATCTCCATGTGGCCTTGTGGATATTTTTGCGGGGAAAGAAGGTGCTTCGGACTACCATTCCGCGGGAGGCTGCGAAGTTTATGCATCGTTGGCCGTTGTCATTCGATACGGTGTGCAGACTATCCGGTCCGATGACCGGTCTATACATTTCTCCCTTCCTACCTGTGCGTTCATGTCACCGATGACGATTTTAACGTCCCGCAGTGGGCATCCATCGTATGTCTGCTCCAGCTGTGCGTAGAACGCTTCTTTCTCGTCGTCGGGTCTCCCTTCGTGTGGGCAGTGCACGTTGATGATGCTATAGTTGAAGAAACGGCCTTTAATCCTCAGCTTGCACATCCTTGCGTTGATTGGCTGCCACCCAATCACGCGTTGGCGCATCTTACCCAGCACTATGAAGCCGGTTCCCAGCTCGTTGGTGGTGCCACAGCTTTGGTAGAAGGTAGCCGCTCGATGCCCGCTTTTCCACACTTTCTGTCCTGTCCAGCAGATTTCCTGCAGCGCTACGACATCGAAGTTGCGGGGATGTAATTCATCGTAGATTATCCTGTCGCAACCTGCGAAGCCTAGCGACTTGCAGGTCCATGTTCCAAGCTTCCAATCGTTATCCTTTATCCGTCGCCTAAGTCTTTGCCGATTATATCGAGTCGCATTATCTCTTATATTGTTCGTAATGATTGGTTTTCTAGGCGGCTTATTGGGCCTGCGCAAACCTCCTGTCTCGTCGGAGGGCCGTCGTGTCAGGGCTGTTTAGCGTCCCACCTAACACCAGGACTTGGGCTTGTGCGCTTTGAGCGGCACACGGTCGCTTTGGTGAGGCCTACTTGCGGATACATGCAGCTTTTTATAGAGGTTTAACAGGGCCCACTGTCAAACCCCACCACATCCTAGGCAAGCCCCACAACTCGCAGATGGCCTGGGGAGGGATCGTCAAGCCCTTGGACATAGTCCCTGCTGCCCGGATCACCTGGGCTAGAGGTATATTCGATTTGCTCAATTTCATCATTAATCAAATCGAACTGATTGCTCAGTTCGATTGGAGAAGAATTATTTCCGATTATAGAGTTAGAAGGAATATCTGAATTCTCTAGCTTCCTTCTATTTTTTCCGCGCTTGGGCAGGATGGTCTTGAAACCTTGTTTCTTTGAAGGAAGTGGAGAATTCAGAGACTCCCCCTTCCTCTTGTTTTTGTTAATACTCATTGCTGAGCGTGGAGACGTGACCTTCTAAGAGGTTTTTCCCAGAACGGTGTCCCTGCAGGATTACCACCGCTTGTCGGAATTTTACTTCCGCAAACGGGTCCAACGTAAAACGAAGGCACGGGTCCTTGCAAAGATCGTAACGGGATCAGTGGGTACAAATAGCGCTAAGAAGCACCGTTGAAATTAAAATAGCTTCGGGTAGTATTAAAAACTTCCTTCCGCAAAGAGAGAAAGAACCGCACAGCACGAAAGCACGATGCGGTCTCGATTGTGCAAAGATATTATTCCAAATCGAAGAGTGCTCTGGAAAGATATCATCTTTTGAGCGTGGAAGGGCCGTTTGATCGACCAGACCATTAGGCCGAAAGTCGAATAGGTCATTTGGGGTAATATTTGTCTCACATCTTATTTCGCACTACTCTTTTTTCACAGTTAGAAGTGAGAAGTGAGAAATGAGGAGTGAGAAGTGAAAAGCGTCTCTCTCTGCAGTGAGATTAAATGATGATTGAAATAATGATTGAGAAGTGAGAATTAAGACGACAAATGACCTGTACAGCCAAATGACCTGCCCAGCCAAATGCTCTTTTCGGCCAAACAACTTTTTCGGCCGTATGACCCGTTCGGCCAGATGGGTTTCGACCATTTAAACCAATCACGCAAACAACAGGTTGTGCCGAAACTCTGGGGGGGAGCTAATTTGCCGATGTATAAACATCAAGCGCTGCAGCACTTCCACCGTCCAAAATGAAAAGGAAGAAGCATTACTCAAGTGATAATTGCCATGCTTGTTGGATTTATTTAATTCTTATAGCGGATTTATGACAGCAATATCCATCCCAAGTAACATTTTTAGTTTTATAACGGTCTTTAAAACCATAATTTACTCTTCATGACTTCC
Organism: Armigeres subalbatus; assembly: GCF_024139115.2. Taxonomy (NCBI): domain Eukaryota; kingdom Metazoa; phylum Arthropoda; class Insecta; order Diptera; family Culicidae; genus Armigeres; species Armigeres subalbatus. Next base: position 63,845 of record NW_026943240.1, on the reverse strand, counting down.
ATAAAACCGGCATAAAACTAAAATGTTACTGGGGATGGCTAGTTACTCAATTTTATTGGCGCACTTATTACTATCAATAAACCTCTTTTTTTTATCTTTATTAAAGTGATTTTTTATATGACAATAAGTTCATCACTAAATAAACCTCTCATAAATCTGCTGGAAAAGCTTCAAACGTCAAATCCCGATTGATTTTATGAGCTGCTCTATGGTTGTGATGAAGAGTGCAATAAGTCATGTTTTCAAAGCTCGATAAAAACCAGAATATTTGGTCGTAATGTGGTCAAATGAATAACCTCAATAAGAATATTTGCATTGCAAAGAGTGTATAACGGTGTAAAATAAGATCAAAAATTTTCTGATTCTAATTACTGATGGCCACATTGGAAAAAGAAATATTTTCAAGTCAGTGAAATTTATCGCTGAAATTCATCATTAAATAATATTTTCATGACGTAGAACACGTGAAAATCGGACGCTTGCACATAGCCAGAATGCCGGACTGTAACCCGGTGAAAATGGTTCTCGACAACGCACAATGGTCGGATTCGTCAAATTTCACGACATAAATCGACATCCCCGAGTCTTCAAATGATACGAGTGCTGTTTCGGTCGGTGCTCTTCGATGTCTCGTGATATGGTAGGGTAGTGAGCTAATTCCCGTCGTAGTAGGTAGTGCTTGGTTTTCAAATCTAATTTATACGCTATCCCAACTGCTTACTCCAACTAAGTTGTATGTAACACGTATTTTAGAGTTCCTAGTTTCCATTGTGTACTATTAGCACATTGAACAAATCATAGTTTATTGAGAATCGGCAATAAAAAACACCCTTCAAAATTTTTAAATTTATCTTATGAAAATCTGTTTACGTTCATGAGGAGTTCAGTGCATGATCTCTCTTGTTTTGGACAGCAGAATGATCGCGTGGTAGGACGAAATATTGTGTTCTGCATTGCGCGGACGGTAATAAAATTAATCAGTTCAGTGCGTGATCTCTCTTGTTTCGAAGCGGGCTTGGTAGTCATATGTCTACTGCTTCTGCCTCATACGCAGGAGGTCGATGGTTCAATCCCAGGTCCGTTCCATTCTCCTACTTTATATCTTTCTCTTTATTTCTCATGTTCTAGCAATCGCTAGAACTGGGAATGGACTTCCATACCGTTTCCATTACTATTCCTATACTTAACAGTAATCTGCTAGAATTGGAAATGAACTATAGAGCTCGTTTCCTACATCCAATTAGAAATTTCATCAGTTACCTTCTCCTATCTATCACATTGGCAGCTCGTTAACCAAGACGGACCTCTGCCTCTCCAACCTAACCCAAAAATTCCAACAAATTCCGCATGAACTCGTGGCAAGTGCAGAGGTATATTCGGCTTGCAGTGGGCGAGTGATTGCATCATCATTTCCTCCCCCTTCCCTACATTGACTTGCATTCTGACGTGGCAGGCGCCAGTATGACCTAACCAATGAGATCACCAGTACTTGTACATTGAAGATGTGTGCTAGTCCCAAGCAAACATCTGTTGGTTCCCTGTGCAAGAACAGCTGATCTGGTCATAATGGAGTAGCAACTACGAGCAGTCAATCAAGCTCAAACTCAAGCTGAAAATCTGTTTACGTCCATGAGAATTTTCATTCGTCCATTCCAAAATTCGATGGATTGCTGTCAAATAAATCTGTTGGTATTGGTGGCGATTTCTACAAGTACACCAAATTAGTTTTTTTTTGCGGTATCATACCGTGTTAAATAAAAATAACATAAAATCAATTAATATTGGCCTGTTCTGAATATGATATGTGTATATTGTAAAACATAGAATAGAATATGTGTATGGAGCATGTTCGCGGTTATCCAATGTAAATTGTAAATGTAATGTACCCATTGTGGTACATATGATAGAGCCTGCGTATGGAAGATCTTCACGGTTATTCAAGAAATACCGGAAGTGAAGGCCTTCAGGTCGACACGCGTAACCAATGATCTACATGCCTGTTTTGTAAATGTAATGTACCCATTGTGGTACATATAACAGAATCTGCGTATGAAAACCGTTCGCGGATATCCAAGAAATACCTGAAGTGGAGGCCCTCAGGTCGAAACACGTAACCAACGATCTAAAGGCCTGTTCTGAATATGTAATGTACCCATTATGAAGAGAGCATGTACCATATTTGAAACCGGAAAATTGATCTTTAGTTCCGCGTTTAGATCGAAAGGCCTTTCTCCAGGGATTTCTTGGATGACCATGAATATATGCTGTGAACGCATTATGTTCATTGTACTACAGAGAGCATGTTCCATATTTGAAATCGGAAAATTGATCATCTACGTATCCTTTCTCTGTACCACAAGGAGCATGTACCATACTTAAAACAGGACTGCAAATCTTTGTTCCTAAGCTCAAGCCATTTCTTGGATAACTGGATGACTTATCTGTGACTTCATGCAGAATAACTATCATTTTGGTCAATTTTGAAAGTCAAATTTGAAAGTTTATTTCAATTCCAGTTAACAAAAATTTCCTAGTGCAATCCCATTTCGACCGCATAAAAATGGTTTTGATTGTGCTGCCATTCAGTTAAATGCCTCAGTCTGTCAAACAACTAACACACATGCTTAACATGTACGTGGGTAGTGCTGCCAACTAATTTCTATTAAAAAATTATTTCTCCTGTTTCAAACTTTTGGAATAGTAGAAAATTTTAGTACAAATGACGAGTGTGTATGAAAAATATTTATTTGGAAGACTTCACTTTTATTACACTAGCGGAAAGTAATTGAAAAGCCTACTTTTATTGACTGCATGATGTATTATCAGATGTGTAACATAAGATTATTTCAGTTCAAACCGCCAGTTTGGCAACGTGTTTTTCGACTATAAACAAGGCGACGAAGAAAATAAATTTCAAACGCTTTAAAAAAACAGATCATCGCCTTCCGGTAGTTATTTTTCAATTATTTTTCACTTGAGCAATAAACATTGCTTTTATTTAGTGCGCAGTGAGAAATTTATGTGAAAAAGTGCACTGAAAATCAGTGAATTACGTTGATTTTGGTGACGGTGTTGCGCGTCTTCTACAGCAGTGAACGAACTGGATATTCCTTCGTCACACGGATAACGTAGGAAATTGTGCAAAAAGTCACAGTCGTAAAGTTAAATTTAACTGTATTTCAAGTAAGTAACACCGGAATGTAGTTTAAATGAATGCTGATCGTAGTGTACACTTTTTTCTATCTCGCCAGATGATTAGTTCATTATTTCAGTTTACGATTCGCGAGTATTTAGTGATTTATAATTTGATATGACGGATACTAGCGCCATGGACGAATTAGCGCATAACCCTATTTCATTATAGAGACATGTTAGAACTGCGAACTCTAGCTTATACAAAAGCTTAGTTCATTGTTTTTCAGAAAACATCCTGAGCTCACATATTTATGCTTAGTTCAATTGAAAAAAACTTAATAATTATATAACTTTGATTCGTACCATGGTTTGAACTACTGGCAGCAGTTCCTAAATATAATACTAATTACATGCATGAAACGCTGAGAAAACCTATAGAAAAGCAAATTTGTTATACTATTTATCTTCTCGCATTAAATTAGTAACTCGAAACGTTTGAAAATCGTCTGAATTATCGATTTGAATATTGCGATTTTTCCATATCGGAAATATAAACAAGATGCTCCAGCTAGGCACATGCAGCGCTCCTAGTGGACAGCAGCAGAACATGACTGCATTTACAAGTTCAAAACACGATACATTTTAGTTCAAACCATGATTAATTTATACCTTGTATAAATATTACTATTTTAACTATTTGAAACTGTTTCTCAATTGTACGATGATGTTAATCAATTACAGATAAAAATACCTTTCTTTTGATATATTGATCTCACTTCTGTGTCATGAAATAAGTCCTTTACGAGCTTTTTGAAATTGTGCCACTGGTGGGGGGAATTTAGCGGACGTTTTTAAATCACTCCATTTTACTACTTAAACAATATGTACGAAAGTTTAAATGAACTTCAGCACTGCCTTCTTCTTCTTATTGGCATTACATCCCCACACTGGGACAGAGCCGCATCGCAGCTTAGTGTTCATTAAGCACTTCCACAGTTATTAACTGCGAGGTTTCTAAGCCAGGTTACCATTTTTGCATGCGTATATCATGAGGCTAGCACGATGATACTTTTATGCCCAGGGAAGTCGAGACAATTTCCAATCCGAAAATTGCCTAGACCGGCACCGGGAATCGAACCCAGCCACCCTTAGCATGGTCTTGCTTTGTAGCCGCGCGTCTTATCGCATGGCTAAGGAGTACCCTTCAGCACTTCCAGTATACCTAAATATACCATTCATACTGTTTTAGGGTCATTTCCTGCCAATGAAATGGCAATTTCGACTGATTTCAAAATGGTTCAAACCATGATACGCTTTTCACTAGTTCAAACCATGATTGGATAACCTTCTAAAGTTTTAAGGGAAATATTTGACGTTCTATTGTTTGTATCTGGGCTGTATGAACCTTGATGAGTGCCAATTTTTCCAATGCATCAAAGCCTACATTGATCAAAAGATGTGAATATTTTCTACCTCTTGAGGGAGGAACTCACGAGGCCGCCATTATCGAGCGCAAAATACTGGATACAAACATCACCAGTTTTGATAATATAATTTTAATGATATATTCACATCCACCTCCAGGAAATATAATTTTACGTAGATTCACAAAACCAGTGGTTTCCTCTGCAATTTTCTAGAGAACGTGAATTGGAACATCATTTCTTAATATACACAATTTGAATAACGGTTTAGTCACAAGTTGGGGCACGTTTTGTATGAATGATTATTCAAAATAGTATTTTATAAGCATAATTTTCGAGACAATGATTTTTGCAGTATGGTTTATTTTAGGAATAAATAAAAAATAGGAAGTTTTCACATTAACATACCATGAGAAGCGGCAGACATCGGTAAGCCAAACAGCCACCATCTGAATGATAAAGATGTCTTAACCCTTAAAGGCGCAAGGCGATTTTTTTAGAAATCGTCAAAAATATTTTTAACGTTAACAACCATTAAAATAATTAACATTAAACGTATTTTCGGTTTGTTGTTTTAAAACAACATTGCGCATTTAAGGGTTAACTCTTAAGCTAACGAATGCACGATGTTTTGTTTTGTTCCGCCTTGTTCCACTATAAGTTTGCATCAATTCAAACTAGTCCCTAATGCACGTTTTTCAATACAGTGTTGACCCGATTTTGTCACTCCCCGATTTTGTCTACCCCCGATTTTGTCTACCCCCGATTTTATCACGTCCCGATTTTGTCACGTTTTCGACCCGATTTTGTCACCCCAAAAAAATTTGTCATTCTTTTTATTTTCGTAAATAATACCAAAAACAACATTGATTTTCACGAAATAACTTTCACCGCCTGTAGTTTATTACGAACGACCTCTGAGTACCTGGGAAATATTCTGTAAGCAATTTCGACAAGAAATAACGGGTACCGTTCACGCATTTGGCCTCTACAAGGCATAAAATGATTCATATTTGTGGAATGAATTAAAAAAAAATGAAAATATTTTTTTTCCAATTTTGTCACATACCCTGTTTTATCACCTCAAAATTCACCAGGGAGTGATAAAATCGGGATATTACTGTACTACTGTCACGGAGCGTTATTGTAGTTGAAAAATGCAAAAAAATAAGCAACAGAATAGCGAAAATTATTTGTCCTCATTTGCAGAGAATAGTGCTGTCCAATGAGCAGCTCGAAGTTCTTCCCATCTCTCTCTTGCCCATTTATTGACAAAAAAGAACGAGCAGGACGGGAACAACTACGAGCTACTTCGAGCTGCTCATTGGACAGCATTAATAAAGACAATGTTGAATTCCATTTTATTTACAACAAATATGGAGGGGTAATTGTTGTGAACTTTTCAAACTGCGATAACTTGTATATTTCAGAAGTAAAACACAAATCATGTCAACAGATGGTAATGTTATGTCTAAACATTGATAATTGATTCTTATTTAACCAAAAACATCATCAAAAACCGACTGCTTCTCCAAATACGCGGCTGGCGATCATTGTCCTATTCTGTTACAGTTTGGTACAAACGCTTATTGCGAGTTACAAGAGAGGACAATGTCGTTGTTTTACATTCCCTGACTACTGTTAGGGAAACAATTACAAAGCGGCTAACTTGATTGGTTATTAATTATTACTAACCATCAAGATCAAGACGGAATAAATGATAGTCGTTCCTCTTAAATACGTTTGTGAGAATAAGCTGCAACATTCTTCAATAATTTCTTTTTTCATGTGAATTGTATGAATGTTCAAAATATCACTTATTTTCTATAAATTTTAACATTTATTATGAATAAAGCATTTTAAAGCCTTTAAAGCCTTGCAACAAAATGACAACTTTTGTGATCATTTTCCAAGGTTCTCATAGATGTGTGAAGTTTATCCGCAAAACAAAAAGCACATGATATCAAAGCATTCATCGCCATAATTCACTAAGTGGCGAAAAATTTACAAAAATATCAAAGTAGCACAGCACATGTTTCGAAATGGACAAATTGATATGAAATTTGCCAAAAAGAATCCACGTGGCTTGGAGGGCCTCGAACCCTCAACCTCCTACTCTCGAGATAGGTGTGATACACAACAAGACCACTTAAAAGTCACGTTTGCGGAAAAGCCATCAGAATCCGAGTACCAACCTCCACCGCGGTTAGCTCTTTTTTGCAAATTGAATATCTTTCGGATGCTTGATTGGCCAATCTTCACATGTGTCTTTTAGAAGCTTCTTTATCATTATAATCATTTCAAATCCGTGGAAACCTGTGTACCCTGCCGGTTTTGTTAACGTATTTGTTGGTAACACAAGGGTTAACCTTATAAGACAAATGAAAAATAAATTTTAGCGCATGAGGGTATTTAATTGACCATTGAACTGTGCGATTCCATCAATGCTAGTGACTCACGGGAAGTAACCGTAAATATGTGAAACTAGTTCAAGTTAGGCTGAGAAGAAATGAAACAAAAACTCCCAAAAATATCGTATTCCAACAGGAGTCGACATTTCATTGTTCCAATCTATCCTCCCGTAATTACAATCATTATCCAAAATGATAGCGAAAATTATCTACCACCATCGGCGTGTGTATGTCCAATTTGCAAGCTGTAAACCAAGCGCTTTCGTTAATGATATGAATTCACACCTCCTCCCTGTCGCCGTAAACTGCAAGCAAGAGAAAAGTCGGCTCGCTAATAGATCGTTATTTGGTTGAAGCGTGGAATTACTTGGGTCATATGTCACCTTGCATGCTCTCACCTTCAATTGCTCGTCGGTGTGCCTGCCCGTGAGCTCGGTCGGTCGGTAGGCAGGTACCTATTGAACAATCCAACAAAGCCACCAATTCCGTTGCCGAGTGCCGGGATGACCCTTTCCGCGCGCTGTTGCGCTTTTGAGCTTTGCGCCTCGCGAAGTGCCGGTGAACATGAAAAGCACCTACACACACGGGCCCGCTGTCAATTGATGTGGCTGTCGTCCTGTTGTCGACTAGTTGCGGGTAATGCCACGGCCGCCCTCGACTGGTCGAGGCGGTGTGCTGAAATATGTTAAATAGTGAGAATTTTATCTGGCTAATTAGAAATTGGAGGAATAACAAAAAAAAAACGACCTTTAACGAGTACGAGATATAGTCGAAATTCGTATTTATGAAGCTACAATCAAGTAGCAGAATTAAAAGGGATGGTACTAACTTGCTTTATGACAAGTGACGATAGTCCACTAAACAGCTTTAAATTATTTTCTATTTAAAATGCATTTGTGAAATCTACTCTTCCCAATGCTGCCTCACAGCACAGCTGAATGTTCATTGAGCTAATGCATAGGAGAAAGAGTTGTTTGGCTGAATGCCATTTGACCAAAAACCACTAGGCCGAAAGTTGTTTGGCCGAATATACCATTTGGCCGAACAAACCATTAAGCCGAAAAGGTCATATAGCCGAATAGAAATTTTGGGCGAATAAGCCATTGATAAGTCATTTGGCCGAAAAAGTCATTTGGCCGAATAGGTCAATTGGCCGAATAAGCCATTTTGCCAAATAAGTAATTTAGTCGAATAAGTTTCTTGGCATTACATTCCCACACTGGGACAGAGCCGCCTCGCAGCTTAGTGTTCATTAAGCACTTCCACAGTTTTTAACGGCGAGGTTTCTTAGCCAGGTTACCATTTTTGCATTCGTATATCATGAGGCTAGCACGATGATACTTTTATGCCCAGGGAAGTCGAGACAATTTTCAATCCGAAAATTGCCTAGACCGGTACCGGGAATCGAACCCAGCCACCCTCAGCATGGTCTTGCTTTGTAGCCGCGCGTCTTACCGCACGGCTAAGGAGGGCCCCGAATAGTCATTTTACCGAATAATCATTTGGTCGAAAAGGTCATTTGGCCGAATAGGTTGTTGGGTCTCCAGTAGCTTTGCGATCAAAGGCGTAGGATTGCCAATTCTGAGATGGCGAGTTCGATTCTCGGCCCGGTCTAGGATGTTTTCGGATTGGAAACTTTCTCGACACCCTGGGCATAGTGTATCCGTTGTACTTGCCACACATGATACATACTCATGCAATGGCTGGCATAGAAAAGCTTTCAATTAATAACTGAGGAAATGCTAATAGAATACTAAGTTGAAAAGCAGGATAAGTTCCAGTTGGAATGTAGAGCTATAGAGAAGAAGAAGAAGAAGGTTGTTGGGCCGATTGGGACGATCATCCGAATGTGTAATGTGATAAATGAGAAATGAGGTGTGAGAAGTGAGACGTCCCACTTCTCACTCATCATCTCATACTTCTGTGAGAAGTGAATAGTGCGAAGTGAGTAGTGAGACGTCCAACTTCTCACTTCGCACTACTCACTTTTCACAGTGAAAAGTAAGATATGGAGAGTGAGAAGTGATATGTCTCATTTTCCACTCCTCATTTCCACTTTTCAAATGTCTCATTCGTTGAAATGACTCGCTCAGCCAAATGATCTGTTCGACCAAACTACTTTTTCGGCCCAATGTCCTTTTCGGCCTAATGACTTATTCGCCCTAATGTCCTATTCGGACAAATGTCCTATTCGGTCTAATGTTCTATTCGGTCAAATGACCTTTTCCGCCAAATTACCTTTTTGGCCAAATGACATATTCGACTTAATGTCCTATTCGGCCAAATGACCTATTCGGCCACATGACCTATTCGACCAAATGACCTATTCGACCGGATGGCCCGGTCGGCCAAATGACTTTCGGCCTAATGGTTTGTTCGGCCTAGTGGCATTCGGCCAAATGGCTTTCGGTCGAATGAGTTTCGGCCAAACGACCTCACCGGGAATCGAACCGAGCCATCAGCATGGTCTTGCTTTATAGGTGCGCATCTTATCGTTAGACTAAAAAGGGCCCAAATTGATGGAATTACAGAATGGAAAATTGTACAAATTCTAAACCAGTTTATTAGAACAGATTCTATTACCTCCGCGACTTGTCATTCCAGCACGTGATTTATTTTCAAATACAATTTAAAATACTTTCCAACAACCTTCCGCTCCGGCGCACCGTCACTTCCATTGATCACAAAAGCGAGTCAATTTCATCACGCGCGCCCAAATTGAAGCACACACCTTTGACTTTTCTCCTGTCCGTAACCCCTTTCCGGTTTGCCTTCCACCTGAAGAAGACGTCTCGGTCAGATTTGTCCCGCGTGCCTGAAGCCGCCTTTGCTAAGCTTTGGTCGGTCGGTCGGTCGGTCAGCCGAGACATGATGACGACAACGACCCCGGCGTGGAAAGCCCATAACACTCTCGGAGCGGAGCGACTGGCTGGTTCCGTCCAAGGGCCATCAGGAACAAGCCGATGAGATACGACCAATAGGTCATCATCGTCATAAATATGGCATGCCGAACCAGTTGGAGTTGCGTGCGTTGGTTCGCGAATCAGTGGGAAATTTCTCCCAAGTCCAGTTCCGATCAGTTTTTCTGTCCGCGCATGATGGGCGAGGTGGTGAAACAGGTGCGGCAGAGCGGCGGCAAACGTAAAAATAAATGCCTAAAAGCGCCGACAAAGTCGATTATTGTTATTAGTTGTTTGGCGCGATTTGATGGTGTCTCGGTACATGATGAGTTTATGAAGCTGCCGTTGGTCGGCTGGCTGCTACCGCCCATTGATTGAAGGCGGTGGAGGAGTTGGATGGTTTGCCATCCAGTTGGTCATGTGGCTATTTGTCGGTATTGAGTCGGCCGCGGCTCAAATGCAGCCGAGCCTGTGTCGGAAAAGTTTAAGACTTTTGTGTGCATTTTATTAGCTTTTTGTGCTTCCCAGTAAACATAATCAAGACATTTTATTATCGTGAACGCTGGTGCATGGTGACATTTACAATAGTAATATGCTAGGGTTCATTGGAAATTCACAAAAGGCTCAATTTAAAATTCTTTGTCTGAACAATTTTTGTAAAGTTTCGAAGTTTTTCATAGCTCCATATGTTCTTTTCCATAGATTTACGCCTGTAATCATTTCGTTACACAACTGTACTTGAGTCTTTGCTCCCAAAGCAATTATGTCTCACGACTCTATTTTCAATCTATTGAAACCTGCAATATTCAATCAAGCAATAAAGTAAGCCCTGCCCCACATATTTCGTTTAAAATATGTTTTTTCCGGTAAAACATTAGCTTGTACGGCAAACTTTGTTTTGTTGCGTCCGACTGGGACCCAATATTCTCGCATATGTCAATCAGTATAATCCATGCATCTTAAATAAATTTTCTGTTTCTAATAAATATCTAAGGCTTCTAAAACTCTTTATCTATAACAATCACTCTCAAGCCACCTGCAGCCACCTCGTCTTGACGAGATGCGACGGATCCGTGCTTAGCTTCCCATGTGAGTCATCTTGTGCGGCAATCTTCTTACATTTCACACTGACTGACCACCACGGAGACCCCTTCCCCGTCCTCTCGTAACCGCATCAACCAGACATAAATAAAAGCCATCAGTACCCCGAAAGGCGTTGTTATTAATTTCCGAAATCGTCCGAATTAAGGCCCTCAAATCCGACAGAAACATGCAGCTCAATATGTCTTAATTTTAATCATCTCGACAGCTCAGCAAGTTCCTTCTGCTGCCGGCTGCGCTCGGGAATCCATCTCTGTGTCGTACTCTCGGACCTGGGCTCTGTGATGCGTGTCCTTCCTGCAGTCCGAGCAACAAACCAACCGACAAACGACCGACAAAAATGCGGAATGAAACAAAAATTTAAGCGCATATTGCATGCATATCACAGTGCCAAAATATGTGTAAAGCGCTGTACCGCCCCATTATTTCAGCGCACAATTCCCGAAATTATGGGTTGCCAAACATGCCCTCCTACGTGTTGATTCAATAAAGTGGTGTGCTGTTCTTGGCCATGGGATTGCCGTTTGCATAGGGGATGGGAAATTTGACCGGAATGAGAAAATTAGTAGAACGGTAGAAGCAAACATGGACTCAAAAGCTCGTCCATTAGGTATTTATAATTCGATCAGTTGTAAATCACGGCAGTAACTCATTTGATGTCACGCAAACCTTGCCAATTACATTCGATGCAACCAGATGCAAAACTTATTGTTTCCAACATCGATCAATTTGTTGTTTGTTTGGAATTTGGAGTAATAAGCAAAAGAAAACAAACAACATTATAAAAGTTATGAAAGTTGAAAAACGACAAATGAGAATATCAAAATCACTACTCTTTAAATGCAATCTGCACATATTTTTCGAGTTCGGCTCTCAGAAGCCAATCTATGTGTTTGCGGCGCGCAGATTATCAAGAAATTCGTGGCTCCAGATCTGCACTAACTGAACATTTTCGGTTCCGAGGAAAGCAGCCAAAGCCTATTAGGGAAGTGTTGGCGGGTCTTGATCTCGAATACATGTCCTTGTTTACCAATTTTTGAAAGTTGCTTATGTTAGACTTTAATCGTCGTCCATCCATCCCTTTTGCTGTCAAAATCCCTTAAGAATGTCTTCCTTTTGTTGTCTACACCGTTAAACCCCATTCATATATGTATCTTCCTCTCGTTGCTGTCTCCTAAAAAAATATTTGTCTCATTACAGATGTGAAACATTGCCAAGAATTTCAACTGTATGACCATCAGCATTGTAGTTAATTAGGAACCCTTAATTCCTTTTCTTTCCTATTGTGTAATTGTATTCCCTTAACTCGACCAAACCGCGATTCATTCGGTTCCTCAAAACTAGCATTCGTGTATAAAAATCATGAAAATATTCAAAAAAACATGATTCCGGCTCCGTAACGCTTTACAAGAAATGAGCCTTCCAAATAAATGATAGTTAAAAAAAAATAAATCAAAATATTAGATTATGAATAAACGAATAGTTAACAGCAAAGCAAAACATACTCTAGCGCTCGGACCTTGAAGTCTTCAGGTCTATCGGCTGCCTAAGGGGCCCCATAGATGCTCCTACAAGTTGTACAACTTTGACTCCGCCCCCAGGAAATTTGGTTCGGTCGGATTGAAGTCGGACCGTCTGTGGGCAAGTTGTACGACTGTTGAACAGTACAGCTTGCCCACAGACGGTCTGATTTCCCTCCGACCGAACCAAATTTCCAGAGGGCGGAGTCAAAGTTGTACAACATGCGGAGCGTGTATGGGGCCTCTTAGACGTCAAGATTTCAAACATCTCTTGATTTGGGAGCAGCATTCAAGATGCAGAACTACACCTGGCCATACTTCGGAGAACTCCTGGGGACCCCAACCCATCTTATAAGCTCCAATAGTTTCAGTACCATGGGCTCCGCGGAAACTCCATCGCAAACAATAAGGCCAACCTACTTCATACGACTTCAGCTTCTCCCGTAAACCTTTTATCGAGATCCCTCTTTCATTTCTCTAACCTTCCTGGTAACCCACCCCGGGTCTAGCTTAGACACATCAAGCGTCAACAAGGCAACTCTTGGCCCTTCTGGGACATAAAGTGTGAACACTCACAGCAGCTTTTCTCGCCACACCATATAGCCTCGAAATCACGTCATCCGAATCTTACTTCTTATTGATCGAAAGCTAACGAGGCAGCCTTCCGACCTTTTGCCCCACTTCAGTCAAAAACAAGGTGAGTGATCTTGATTCTTTGCCCTTATGTCAGCCTTCGAGGTAGCAGACCGAGTAAGGGCCGATGTCCACGTAGGGTTTTTTAAGCTGCGTGCACGCCGCGTCCACTCAAGGTTCCCTAGCATCAACTCCTTGATGTACGGAATTCGGATTCGATCGCTTGTTCCTTCTACAATATCAACATCGATCCTTCCTGGTATGGAAATCTGGCAACATTAAACCTTATCCACGATGCCAATCTCTCCATCCTTCCTACTTCTCAAACAAGGATTTCTATTACAGGTCGGACTCGATTATCCGGAGTATCGATTTTATTTTCACTCCTGATAATCGAATCCTCCGGATAATCGAGTATGTATGTATGTATGTAGTAAGCCACCATCATGGCTAGAGTCTTGCTCTGCATGCGGTTCCACTTGATAGTAAGGTCAAATTTCAATATCATTTTGAATTCAACAAATTGCTGTATGAAGGACCAAAAATGGGGGTGGTGGACCTGTAAGCAGAGACACTTACACGAAACCCACGGGGAAATGAGAATCTCCTTCCAGCAGAATGATCCAACAAAAAGAATAATGAAATTTGCAATACTTGTCAAGCCTTTCACGGGATAATTTGTTTGAAGAAGGGCGCGTCAACTGGTTAACAACTGTTGGAGATAAAAGTAATAGGAGCGAACGACTAATACACTCCTTCCTTGACTCCAATGGGGTACCACTTCATTGTCCAGTTGTAACTTTATTGATGCCCTGATGAATCCTCCCAACCCCATCTCATACATTTGCAATCAAATCAGTAATGTAATGTTCAGAGGATATATGAAATAATGATATGATAGAGCAATATTCTGGAAAGCTATTGTGCTCCAATACTATAGGTAATAATTAACTACTTCATGTAAGCACAATGTAATACGGTGGTGTTTCGGTTGAAGAATACCCATACGACTGGACCTCGGGCCTATATCGGAAAAATGATCCCTGGCGGCATAAGAAGTCGTTGATCCTTTGAAAAAAGAATTATATAGATAGATGATCAATAAAATGAATTTATTATTATTTATGGGGAAATTTACCCTTCTACATGGATGTTATAGTACAAGTTTTCCCTCGACTCCGGTAGGCACTACAATCCAGTTGCCTTCCAGTTGCAACTTAAACGATGCCCTGTTGCTTCCTCCCAACCCCAAATATACATAATATATGTGTGATAAAATATTTATTATATACGGCTTTTCATATCCTTTATTCATTAGAAATTAGTTTGAAAGGTATCGGAGACGAGCCAGCCTCGGGCTGAAAGTCTCCTTAATAAAGACACAAAAAAAAAAAAAGTTTGAAAGGGTGTATTGCTATAATGAATTTTCTTGGCAATATGAATAATTTAATCATACTATGTTGATCGTCTCATATAATTCAGTCTTACTTGGCCATATGAAGATTGCACTTCTTGGTTGATTCATTTGTTCCAAACATGTCCCCATTTGAAACGAAGTATTATAATCCTGTATTGAGATCCTCATATATGCCAATCAGTATATGATGAAAGCAGTTGAAGTGAATATAACTATATTATTAATTTCGATTAATATAATGGAAGTTAGTGCTACATACTTGATACAATTTAGGAATATTTGGAATATAGTGAAAATATGAAATAATTGAAAAAAAAATGAATCTATTTAATATCAAAATATGAAAATGTGTAAATATGCAAATATGAATATGAAAACATGATAATAAGAAAATATAGAAATGTGGAAACATGATAATATGACGCCTAACTATGCCCAAATATTTGCTTTTCAAAGTAAAAATATCAACCCTCACTCGGGGCGTTCTCAATCTGACTCTTGATTATAGGAAATTAGAGAAAAAGATACCGCTGCAAACAAGAAAAATTTCTTATATTTTTCGATGGGAAATGGTAACATGGAGGGTTGTTTATCTATTTTCCGGGAAGCTTCCAATATAGTGGGAAGCATTTTATAGTGGCACTACCAAACGATAAGAGTTATTCAATTAATGACTATTGTCGTGAAATCCGACTGAAGTTCACACAAGGATTGTTCTAACACGTACCTGTTGAATCCTCCGGATAATCGAGTCATCATAAAAAAAAATCTTATCTGCAATTAAATAAAGAAAATCTCATGTTTTATTTTACTTGCAGTTGTGTAGTCAGACATTATTTGGGAAAAACCCTGAATAATCCACCTAGCGGCATCGGTGACTTTCTGGTGTAAATAGTATGGAAAAATAATAGTATTGCCATAACTTTTGAGTCCATAGTCCGATCCAGCCAATTTTCAATATGAAATGATAGGACAGGATTCTCATTTGAATGCAACTTGTTGGTTGATAATACGTGTCAAAAAATGACTGCACTATTTACACGCTTTTTGCACAAAAATAGTATTCTGGCCATTATTTCTGAACCCAAAGTTTGATCTAGTCAATTTTCAACAGAAAGCAATGAAACTTTTGAGTGCATTGTCTGATCCATAAAACTTTCAATAGACAACAATGTAGAGGCACCCCTAGACCTAAGCGATTTCATCGCCACAACGCCGAATACTACCTTTGGACCGCCATGCACCCGAAAAAGAAAGCTCAGTTTCCAACACATCTATGCCGCAGATGCCTCAAGAAGCGGAGATCCAATCCAATGATGAAGCAGCTGTGCCATTTTACCTTGCCAAAACTGATGAACTTGTATAACGCGCTCATTGATACTACAACATATCACGTAGTTTGGAAGATGGGTCTTGTTCCCACACTTGCTTAGAAATTGTGTCGACTCATTTTCGAAGAATTGATCTTTCCCGTCTAAAATCGTATCTTGTTTTATTGTTTCTGTCGATTCTTCGCTTATTTTAGGTCGAAGAATCCATATTTTTAGAAGCCTCTAACTATTTTAAAAATCGAAAACGAAACCCGAAAAAGTGCTGCACGTGTGAACCGGCCTGATAAATTCACCCGATGTTCCTTCAAAATCGGGGAAATGTTAGACCAATCTTGAAAAACAGCACTTTTTCGATTTTTTGTTAAAATTTTTGAATTATATAGAGGCGTTAAAAAAATATGGGTTCTTTGGGCAAGTCGACACTGAATAGAATAAA
This sequence comes from Armigeres subalbatus, assembly GCF_024139115.2. Classification (NCBI taxonomy): domain Eukaryota; kingdom Metazoa; phylum Arthropoda; class Insecta; order Diptera; family Culicidae; genus Armigeres; species Armigeres subalbatus. The sequence continues at coordinate 47,537 of NW_026943240.1, read as the reverse complement.
AAAACGATTTAGTGAATAAAAATTTTTAATGGGAAAAGTCAATTTTCAAATTTCAACATGTTTCCGATAAGAATGTGTTCTGTCAAACATCTCAAGCTCAATATCTACTATTTAACTTTTGAATGATTCATGAAAACCACAAATTGGACATAAGACTAAAGGATACCTATGTAAAACACTTTGTCATAATTTGTCCAGGGTGAACCCATACTTATGGCCAGGATGAGGAGTGTAGATCGATACATAAATGCAGATTGGTGGGTACATATCGGCTTCTCGTAAGGGTGACTGTTACCTTTATCAATTGTGTCCTGCCCAGTGTTAGGCTGTTTGGCCTAATACTACAATATATTAAATAAACGCAACTCTCGGCTGATCCCCGACTATAGTAAAACGAATCCCCGTTTTGACTCTGTGCAGTTCTCCCGGAAATCAGATTTATTTTCATTATTTCAATTTTGTATTTTTCTAATTTTCTTGAAAGTTAGCACAAAGATTTTTTATGATCAAAAACATAATTTGCATCATTAGTTTGCCGATTTGTCTTCAGCCTAACTGCTAACATGGACAAGAGCTTAAGCAAAAACACCTTGAACATATTAAAATCATATATATATAATCTTAAAACGTCCGATCGGGCGGACATCGTGGCCGTGCGGTTAGCGACGTCCATCGTCTAGACGCATGTGCTTGGAGGTGTGGGTTCGATTCCCGCCCCGGTAAGGAAGAAACTTTTCGTAATCGAAAAATTCTCCGCTGACTGGGTGTTACGTGTCCTGTCCGTTGTCTCATGCTAGGTGTTAAGAGCCAGTTCGCGAGAAGCGCGACCCCCTTTCCAAGGGAGGTTGCAACGATGTGCTCCGATTTGGATGAAATTTTCAGGGTTTGTCCATATATGTAAGAGAAAGCATTTTGCAAATTTTCAGATTTTTTCGTCGAGGGTAAGTGGGTAAAACGGCCCTTCAAAAATTATTGTTCAAAAATCGCCAAAAACAAAAAATGCAATAACTTTGGCAATGAGTGACCGATTTTGTTTAAATTTAGCACGTTTTTTCTACTCAATTAGTACTCTATACCAAGTAGTTAATAGGGTTATAAAGTTGTTTACTTTAGGAGAAAATTTACTTTTTCGATAAAAAATGGTCGTTTTTCCAAAGGGAATATTTTTCACCAACAGATCTAGGATAAAAAACTAAACCCGTAAGGCAATTAAGGAACTAAAGAGCTTTCATCTCATATATAATTCAGAAGCGCCAACTCAAGAATTTCTTAGAAAATCGCAATTTTCTGCAACACTGTTTATTCTTAAGAAAATTCGCACAAATTTCGACCCTACTTATGTTGATGTTTTCCGATCTGGTGAAAACTGTCCAAACTTTTTTGTCTCAGTTGAAATTAAAAATCAGAATTTTCTATTAGGGGAGTGTAGGGTAAAATAGTCCTTTAAAAATAAATGTCAAAAAATACATCATTTTTTTATGTGAGTTCTAGCAGAAAATACATAACTTTAAAAACACTTCTTAGATATGATTATTCCGACCCAACTGGCAACTAATCTAGTGATTTTACTAGTTTGCTTCGAAATTCTTCCAAGCTTAGTATTTTTATGGTTTTCTATCTGTCAACAATTAAATCCTTCACAATCTCTCAATCTCAAAAAATAACGTGAACTAGTCAACTAGTCATGTCATTTCTATAATATTCCGGCGGAGGTATTGTAAACTTTGCGTCGTCTTAAACTCCCGTTCAAAAATATTGTTCCACCAAAATATATTCCCACCAGTTCCTCCATGGTGACGTCTTAATTGCAAGAACGATGCATGGTTCAAGAACGACGTAAAGCAAAATCCAATGCTTTAGCTAGTTTCCATCCACTCGGAAGTGAGAACATTTGTTTTGGTACTTTGGTTGTTACATTGGTACTTCAACACGGTAGTCTATTCCTCGGTGAAAAAAGCAATAGATAGATTTCTCAAAAAGTATTGCAAGCTGTTACTACCCAAGTACTACTTCTTAGCAAACCACACCTTATGGTTGGTTGGAAATATGTTCATATAAGGTTAGCAAAGATTTCAAGAGAAAAAGGCTGATATTTAAGGCATCCTTTTTACAATCAACTACACAGTTTTGTTGAGGTACTCAAGCACTTTCAGGTGGTGTAAATTAAGCCGAGAATAAAACAGTTTTGCTTGGTAATCTTTAAATTAATTGATTAAGCGATCTACAATTTACATACTTTATCTATGAGTGTAGAAACGTGTATCCTAAAATTTGAAGTATTTTCATGAGGGGTGTGTTTTCAAATCGTCAGACAATTGATACACTATCCTATTCAATAGTATACACATTACATTGTTACGCTCTCCTTGTAGAAAATCAGCTCGTTGAAGAAAAAAAAGGTTTCTCCCGTTTTGTTCAAAACGAATGCAACTTTGTTAAACTTTGGAGTGTTTTTACACAGTTGTGTAAACATAGAATCAAGGGTATTTCATTACATATGAGATAAAATTGTCCAACTCTTGAAAATATATACACCCGATTAGAACTGGTATAGTCCATTCAGTAAAACATTTTGTTCAGATTGTATCTCTGTAATATTGACTAGCAGTTTGAAGGTTAGTAATTCAAAATGTATGAATGGTACACGGTTTGACGTTTTTGCACAATAAACTTGCAGAATTTGGTTTAAATTGATAATGATGGAGCATGAAAGAGAGTTATGAATACCATACAATCGTTACAAGCTACAAAAACAAGCCTATGGTAACCTGATGCAAGTAGGTACAAAGAAAAATATAATCTGAGAAGCAGCTCCACCAACAAGCTACACAGATAAAAATATGTTGTGATTTTAAATGTATTTCCATGCACATGTTTGGAGCATGCAAATAAACGCAACATTCAATCAATCTTACTATTCTTTTAAATCGAAATAAATTTAAACGGTGCTTGCTTGCAAAGTTCAATCAAATTGAATTGAATATCGAATGTTAATTCGTTTGATAGGTTCAGCTGCAATTTTACACGTCGTTGAATTTTCAAAATTTTTTGCTGTGTATGTTCAAACGTTACGAACTTGCTCATTTGTCGTTAAGAATAATTGTTTTTTTTTCGCATAGCTGTAAAAGCAACATCAGTACAGGTACCCAGAGTAATTGTAGCTGATTCAAAAAAAAAAATATCAACAAGCACTTTCGTTGAATCCGTTCATTTTTGTTTCAGTTTGCGAAGAACGTGCTAATGTTTAAGGAACTTATTTTGGTCCTATATTACTTCTGTTGAAAATTGTTCTGCAAATAGTTTGCTATCTAATATAGATCAGCGAAGGATATACGTATCTTTTGAGACAAAAAATATAGATAAATTGAACGTAAGAAGAAACAGTTTTTTAAAACTTATGTATTTTCTGCTAGAACTCACATAAAAAAATGATGTATGTTTTGACATTTATTTTTAAAGGACTATTTTACCCTACACTCCCCTAATAGAAAATTCTGATTTTTAATTTCAACTTAGACAAAAAAGTTTGGACAGTTTCCCCCAGATCGGAAAACATCAACTTAAGTAGGGTCAAAATTTGTCCGAACTTTCTTTTGAATAAACAGTGTTGCAGAAAATTGCGATTTTCTTAGAAATTCTTGAGTTGGCGCTTCTACATTATATATGAGATGAAAGCTCTTTAGTTCCTCAATTGCCTTACGGGTTTAGTTTTTTATCCTAGATCTGTTGGTGAAAAATATTCCCTTTGGAAAAACGACCATTTTTTATCGAAAAAGTCAATTTTCTCCTAAAGTAAACAACTTTATAACCCTATTAACCACTTGGTACAAAGTACTAATTGAGTAGAAAAAACTTGCAAAATTTAAACAAAATCGGTCACTCATTGCCAATGTTATTGCATTTTTTTGTTTTTGGAGATTTTTGAACAATAATTTTTGAAGGGCCGTTTTACCCCACTTCCCCTCAATGAAAAAATCTGAAAATTTGCAAAATGTCTTCTCTTACATAAATGAACAAACCCTGAAAATTTCATCAAAATCGGAGAATATCGATACAAGAGGGGGTCGCGCTTCTCGCGAACTGGTTCTTAAGTGTTCAGTTTGTACGACCTCTGGTTGAAGACGGTGTTCTCGTATTATTTCCTTTAAAACGACTTGTCCGATCCTGTTGGTGTCTTCGGCAATGTTTTAGATTAATAAAATTATTTTGAGCTTTTTAGTGGAATGTCTTCACTTGTCAAAGAACGAGTTTGTACCACCATCCCATTTAATACCACCACTTGATTGTATCTTGACAGATACGTATTTCGACCTCAACAGTAAAGTCGTCTTCAGTGTCTCGTACTTGACTCGACTTCAGTAATAATAACTAAAAATGTAACATACGAAACATGGATGATAGTGTTAAGAAAACACGGAACACTTAGTCATACAGATGAATGCATGTGTTAGATAAATAATTAGCAAACAAAATTAATTTAAAAAAATTTAAAAAAAATCACATTTTTTATTTTTAGATGTTTTTAAATGTTTTTCGAATCTATTCAACCTATAATCTAATCTTAACGAAAGTGTCGATATTCATTGACAAATTCTAGTAATGGAGTATATTTCATACATATATACAGAGGCGCATCCACCTTCCAAGTCGAGGGTAGGACAAAGCGAAAATTCAGATTTGGGCAACAGTTCTGGTGTTGAGAAATCGATGCACATCTGAATTTCTCTATATATTTTAGAGTGGGGCGCAGTTGTATGGAAAAACGCAAACATCATTCAATCAAGTGAGATCAAGGTTTTTTCTGAATCGTTCTGGGAACACCTGTCCACCAATCACCTGTGCTAAATATGAGCTCGATTGGTTGCGTCCTCGCTTTCCGCATCACGTTTTAATTTTCAATCGAGTCCAAATTCTGCATAGTTGCTTAGGACCCAGAATGTTTTCGAAAAACTATTGATTTGAAAAAAATTACCATGACGCCCCACTCTAATGCATATAAAAATGCGTTTGCATTTCCTTTGAGGCATTATAACTCACGAACGGATGGTTGCAAGGTTTTCAAAGTAATCGATTCGATTTGAGATCAGCTGTGTTTATATGTATAAAAAGGGATAATGATCGCGGGTTGTGAAGAAATTCTAAAAATTTTCATGAATCGATCTAGAGTGTGGTGCTGCAGTATTTGGCATTTGAAAAGCAAAAGTGCCAATCCCGAGCAACTCAGGGTCCGATTTGCTAGTTTTGCATATGATTTATTCTGAATATAAAAAAATGGACTGCTGGATCTTCCGGACAGAATCCTCACATATTTTTTTAGAAATAATTTGTAACATATTCATCAATTTTCAGAAGTTTATAGTTGCTCAATCAAAATTAAGTCAATGTAGAATAAGAAAGGTAAAATATTTCAACAATCTTTCAAATCTTTGCTACAAGAAGGATGGTAACCTATAGGAAGTAACCTCAAGTCAAAAAGATCCGATAACAAACGGAAATCACGGAAAATCTATTTTCGTAAAATCGTTTTTTGCGCGGTTTTTGGGAATTACTCGGATTTGAATGCTGATTTTGGCATTTGAACGGTTTGGTTTACACGGAACGTGTCCCCCGCATAAAACCGACTTCAGTGTACTCCACACACTCCAGTGGCTTATTAAGAGTCTCGCTTATTTGGCGCTTATTTGGACAGGAATGACGTGTTCTATAAGTACATGATTCATCAAGCACTAATTTTTCAACTTCACTGCGTGAGACTAACGAAGTATATATCTAAAATATTATGTAAATCATGTCCCAGTCCACAGTCTCAGCGTAGCGATCCACTACCAGAAAATTGTATGAACATTTAAGAATCTTTTGGGGAGCTCTGAACTCCAAGCGGACCAGATTTCATGCGGGCTTAATAATGTTTATGATTTCTTAGATTTCAATAAATCCTTTCAGGTTTCTACAAAACTTTTTCCTGTGGATTTCTAATCCATTTGGACTAATAATACATTAATCTGCCTAATATTAGATGATATTTTTCTAGATCTATTAATAAGACCTACCAGTATTGCAACTAAAATAACAACCGATGATATCGAGGATGATATGTCACCAAAATCATGGGTAGGACAATGCCTTGACTGTCCCACCCAGGAAATTTCGTGCGTAGGACATGTCCTACTCTACTTGTCCTACACAGAATAAAATAATGAAAAGTAAACAGCGCGTAAAACTTGAGATGCGGATATTTACACTATTCTACGCGGAAATGGACCTCTTCCCAACAACTTTGCTTACAACTTGCAAGCAATATTGACGATTCACGTCAAATATTGTATACATTTAGGCTATATCACGCGTGGAAATAAGCTAATAATGGCGTTCCATTTATGTGCACCATCTTTAGCGTAAATTTCAGTGGATTTTTCTATCTGTGTACCCACTCCTGGCGCCACTGCATATATAAGGGCTTACGCGCAGAAAACTTTGATAAAATCAAATATATTGTTTTCTGGAATAAAAGATAAAGAAAAAGAGATAACTTTTTTTGGAAAAGAACCCATACTGGTTTTCAATATGTGTTATAGAAAAAGACTAAATAATATAATTCGTTGCACAGAGGGTCAAGATAGGCAAAAAATGAAAATGAAAAAATACAAAAAAGCGAGCAATCCCCGAAGCATAAACTGATGCCATATAATGATACATTGTTTTCCAACCTAGAATAAATATTTGAGCAATCAGAAAAAAATATGTTAGTTTAGTGGAATGTATTCAACCGTTTACGTGGTACACTGAAGACGACCTCACAGTTAAGGTCGAAATGCGTATCTGCAAAGATGACAAAACGTAGTGGAATTAAATGGAGAGTGCTGAACTCGTCTTAGACGTATTTGAGCAATGCTCTCCTGTTATAGTTAGCAAGTATCAATTAATCATTTCTGACATTAAATTAAAATTTTAATCAAGTGATGATGACAAGCAAATGATAATCAACATTCCGTTTTGCTAACATTCGATTTTGGCAACATTCCGTTTTGGCAACAAACATTCGATTTTGGCAACACAATTTTTTAAATTTTTTTTTATTTTCGTTGTTGCTTATAAACCTGGGACGGGACTTGCAAAGAGGAAAAAATGTAACTTCATCTGCAACCAGCAAGCGCTGTCACGAATTGTCAGATGCAACCAGCACCTTTTTGTGTAAAAGTATTGGTATCCCTCAAAAAGTATTCCGAATGATTTTGTTTTACGAGTACTTTTTCACTTTGAAAAGTATTCTAGAAAAGCCGGACAGCTTAATATTGAATTGTTATGAATACGTGTTTTATTTCCGATAGGAAAATCTTTATAAAAATAAGTTTACAAATCCGTAAATCACAAACACTTTTATTGTGCTCAGAAGATTCTACCCGGGATTTAGGTGAAACACTCAAGGAAACAGTTGAGAATCGATGATCAACTGTGATGAAAAGAAGAACAAGTGTCAAAACAAGGAAAAAGAAGCCGTCTTTGCAGGTCTCGTCTCAGTTATAAACCACGTAAACGTTACAATTATAAACAACGTAAATATCGTAATCCTCGTAAAAAAATTGGTTAGACCCCTGAACCAACGTATTTTTTTAAAATAAACGCCTAAATATCGAAATTTTTAGTGAAGTAATGGAGCGTAAGTAAATGTGAAGTGAGAAGTTGGATTGAGAAATTCGAAATGGAAAGCTCAAAGTGAGAAGTGAGAAGTGGAAAATGAGTAATAAAAAGCGTATAGTGAGAAGTAGAAAGAAAGAAGAGAAAAGTGAATCGGAGACGAGCCAGCCTAGGGCTGAAAGTCTCCTTAATAAAAACACAAAAATAAAAGGAAAGTGAGAAGTGGAAAGTTAGAAGTATGAAGTTAGAAGTGAGAAGTGAAAACTAAGAAGCGGGAATTGAGAATTGAGAAAAAGAAGTGCTAAGTGAGTAGTGAGCAGAGCGATTCCAAGCAACAGCATCAAAATTTAAAAAAATTTTTAATTCATGATTTTCTATTGAGTTGAAACTTTGCACAGTTTTTCAATTTCATCTAAATCGTCATTTTTCGATATCAAATCTTCATATTGAGTCACGACTAACTTTTCAAAAGGGTGTATGTGAAAATGGTTCAAAATATTTAAAAGCTGCACAGCAAAAACGGAATGTTCGATTGTTATGATTTTTCAGCAAAGTTAGACAACTAAATGGTGATTCTTAAGAAAATGTGCACAGTAAAAACAAATTTTTTTGCCTTTAAAAATATCATTTTGTCACAAAAACTCAAATATCTCAAAACCCTATCTTTTTTCGAACGTAATTTTTTAGGGAAAACGGTCCATTATATTAGCTATCTACCATAAAATTTGGTGATGGTAAACTAATAAACAAAAAGTTATGACATTTCAAACATTTCACAATTTTCACATATAGTAAACAAAAAAAAAAATTTCCGTGTATTTTTTTTTCAAGAATCGCAGTTTTGATGCTGATTTTATTGTTAAGGGCCTTGCGTGAGTTAAACAAGTTGTTTGTATGATATTCCATATTTATGTATTCATCGATATTATGTATATTATATGTATAAATATTATATGTATAAATAAATAAAAATGAATTAATATTATCCTAAGTATTAAATTAAATGTGGCAGTTACACAATGTTGTTATAGAAACTCTAAGAGTTTTGGGTTTGAATTTTGGTATGGGTTATGATATCATGAAAACAGTTTATTAATACTTATTTTTATTTTTTTTTATTCAAATTTTTTAAAATATCGAACACTTTTGAATTATTATCAGCACAGTTTGAGTATAGTTTTGCTTTAATTTTATTTTCCGACAATGGAATGAAACAGTGAAATTTTGGGTTCCTTGGATCGTTTTCGCGTTATTAAATTGCTCGCTGAGCTCTGAAGCCTTTATTTCGTACTCTTCAGTAGTAGTAAAACAAAATGATAATTTGGTTAAATCTTTTTCTTTTCTACGATTTGCCCAATCAAAAGTTCTTTCGCAGTTTTAATTGGATGCTCACGTTTTTGGCTAAACTTGCTCTTGTGGCCATGCACTTTATTGTTCCTCCAATAGCATCACAAGGGCCTTTGCCATGTGATGTAGCAAAAAATGCCATTCTGCATCAATTCCGTACATTGATTTAAATTGACATAGGCTCGAAAAATTCTTACGATTTTTGTACTGCGACGCTGCTCCATCAGACATGAAATATATCTTTTGACTTCTTTATGCTTATCAACGCGTAAAAAGTTAATCATTTTTCAATGAACAAGTTTACGGATACTGAATCGTGTCTTAAATCTTCGGAAATTATAATAAAACTTAAGTGTTCAATTTGCGTACTTCCATTAAAATAAATAACGAATGGATGAATTGTAGCTTGTTGTACGTTCCAGTGATGGGACTGCACTTCATCTTGCAATACAAAGCTGTAATTTTCAGAAAAATCACAAATGACTAAAATTCACCATTTTGTAATGTATTTTCGTATTTTTAAAAAGCTGGATTGTTCTGTTTTAATGAAATCGTGAGGATTAAACTTTCTAATTTCAACCAGAAATATGACACAAACTCATCTACAGGTTTTACAATAGTTTCTATGTCACACCTATCCGTGGTCACCCATTGCTCAAATGATAACTGATCAATATATTTTTCTTCAAACTCAGCGAAGTATTTTCCAATGATGAAGAATCTGGACAATCCGAACAAGATCGTAGATAGCAATTTGATGTTGTATTTTCACACAAAAGACTACCAGTTAACATTTTAATATCCTTTGTTAAATTGATTCTTTTCAAACTATGTAAAATAAGATTAATATTCTCATGGGTTGTGCACACACACATTATGTGTTCCTGAATTGGAAAGAAGCTTACATTGCCTTGGCCGAAGGCTTGCAAATGAGGAAAACCTATTTTAATATTATCGTGAATTTCCTTGAAGCGTGTGTACGCTTCTTTCAAAGTCGTCATCATTAATCGTTTTTGGATTGCTTGACGCTTTCCATCTTTTTTACTGATACATAATCTTTTGACCAGGCATAGCTCGACTTACTTCATCATCTTCAAAATATTGAACTACTATTTCTTTTGTCTCATCTGTTAATGCAGTACTAGACCTAGTATTTTTGGTTGAAAGACAGTTATTCTTCAATTGTTTTGCCTCTTTTACTGTATTTCTATTGGTTTTGAACTCATCAATGGCATCCTGAACAGACCACGAACTTGGCAGCATCGACAAAATCAATAATTTTTCTTTCCTTGTCGTGGCTGCATTCGAGAACCTTTCTTTCATATTTATAATTACCTCATCGTAGTCTGTATTTTCCACATCATCAGGTCATAATTTGAAGAGGTTTCTTCGTACAGCTTCGTTTATTTCACGGTATTTTTTCTCCGGGTAATAAACGTAGTCCATCTTACTCCATTTAATCGGAGTCACTTTTATCCCAGCTATGCCCTCGTTAAAGCGTTCGATGTTGACCTTTTGGATACACTCATCTTCCGATTGATCGATTGACCGATTGATCTCAGCACTTAATACTTCTGGTAATTCCTCAGTTGTTGTCGATACATCTGGCAATTCCTCAGTTGCTGTCGTTTTCGAACTTCCTGCGCTCTGCTCAACCGATGATATACAGATTGCTCTTTTGTCAACGTTTAGACGGCAGGACGTGCAAATGCGTAAATTTGTATTCAATGTGGACATTGGAGCATAACCAGTCGCTTTCAGTTTATCTATGGTGCTTTCGGTGAGATTTCGTAACTCTTTTGAACACTTTTTCCATCAAACGGCCTACAACAGTTGAGAAAGCGGCTACTCATGTTGTTCGTAATATTTCAATAAACAAAATCACTTTTAAGTTTTTACTGACTAGTTTGGTGTCATTTGTTTGACTGAAGAAAAAAATTACTATAAGATCTTTAACAACCTTAGTAGTAGTAATTTTTTGCTTTTTCGTGAGCATTGTCATGGTATATGTACCTATCATGCATTTGTTGTTGTTGAAGATACCCGTTTCCTCCCGATCATAAAGTCTATTCTCTAAGAGGTATATTTTTGCAGGTGAACTGTAGACGTACACGTGTATATAAATCTTTGATTTTGCAGCTTTTGTCTTAAAAATAACATTTCTGATATGTTTCTATCAACGTTATTATCAACAGGTTTCAACACTATTAAAAGAATTTTTCGCCAGTCACGTGCAATGAAAATTATGACACTATCAATACTTTTGATCACAACACTGGATCGTGTCTAAGTTTCTTATAGATGCTATGAATAATTAAATCAAAATATCATGAAAACAACTTGTTTAAATCACGTCCCTTAACAATAAAATCTGTATCAAACTGCAATTCTTGCAATAACTTCCGCAGAAAAATTTTTTACTAAATGTGAAAATTGTGAAATGTTTGAAATGTCATAACTTTTTGTTTATTAGTTTACCATCACCAAATTTTTATGGTAGATAGCTAATATAATGGACCGTTTTCCCTAAAAAATTACGTTCGAAAAAGATAGGGTTTTGAGATATTTGAGTTTTTGTGACAAAATGATATTTTTAAAGGCAAAAAATTTTTTTTACTGTGCACATTTTCTTAAGAATCACCATTTAGTTGTCTAACTTTGCTGAAAAAATCATATCAATCGAACATTCCGTTTTTGCTGTGCAGCTTTTTAAATATTTTTGAACCATTTTCACATACACCCTTTTGAAAAGTTAGTCGTGACTCAATATGAAGATTTGATATCGAAAAATGACGATTTAGATGAAATTGAAAAACTGTGCAGAGTTTCAAATATTTTCGAAATGGTCGCTCAGGATCGACTGACATGCCCCCGTGAAATGCCTCAGCAGTGAGAAGTGAGAAGTGGAGAGTGAGAAGTGAGAAGTGAGAAACTTTTTCTACTTACTTCACACTTTCACAGAGGTGTAAGATGTGAGAAGAAAGAAGTGAAAAGAAAGAAATGAAAAGTGAGAAGTGATAAGTTAGCTTGCTTCTTCTTTATTCCCTCTTCCTTCTACTTTATTTCTTTCTGGTTTTGTTTACTTTATTATTATTTATTCAGACTAAGGCCGAAGTGGCCTGTGCGGTATAAAAGAGTCTTCTTTATTCGGCTCGGTCCATGGCTACACGTCGCCAACCGTGCAGTTTACGGAGGGTCCGCAAGTCATCTTCCACCTGATCGATCCATTTTCGCGGTGTGAACGATGGATGGTTCTTCCAACAGCTGATGCAACTCGTGGTTCATTCGCCTCCTCCACGTACCGTCCGCCATCTGCACCCCACCATATAGATGGTATGCAACACTTTCCTTTCGAAAACTCCAAGTGCGCGTTGGTCCTCCACGAGCATCGTCCAAGTCTGCTGTCCGTGGAGGACTACTGGTCTCATGAGCGTTTTGTAGATTGTTAGTTTGGTACGGCGGCGAACTCTATTAGATCGGAGCGTCTTGCGGAGTCCGAAGTACGGACGATTTCCAGCTACTATGCGTCTCCGAATTTCTCTGCCGGTATCATTTTCGGCAGTCACCAGTGAGCCCAAGTACACAAATTCTTCTACCACCTCGATTTCGTCACCATCGATGCAAACTCGCAGGGGGTGGCTCACATTGTCACATCTTGAACCTCTTCCTATCATGTACTTCGTCTTCGACGTGTTGATGACTAGTCCGATCCGCTTGGCTTCCCTATTAAGTCTGATGTAGGCTTCCTCCATCTTCTCAAAGTTACGTGCCATAATATCTATGTCGTCGGCAAAGCCAAATAGCTGGACGGACTTATTGAAAATTGTACCACTCGTGTTAATCCCTGCTCTTCGTATTACCCCTTCCAAAGCGATGTTGAATAGCGGACACGAAAGACCATCACCTTGCCGTAACCCTCTGCGGGTTTCGAAGGGACTCGAGAATGCCCCTGAAACTCGAACTACGCACATCACCCGATCCATCGTCGCTTTGATCAACCGTGTCAGTTTATCCGGAAATCCGTGTTCGTGCGTTAGCGGCCATAGCTGGTCCCGATCTATTTTATCATATGCGGCTTTGAAGTCGATGAATAGTTGATGTGTGGGCACGTTGTATTCGCGGCATTTCTGCAGTACTTAGCGAATGGCGAAAACCTGGTCCGTGGGGGAGCGTTCGCCCATAAAACCCGCCTGGTACTGGCCCACGAAATCCCTTGCAATTGGTGCTAGTCAACGGCATAAAATTTTTGAGAGTACCTTGTAGGCGGCGTTCAGCAATGTGATTGCGTGGTAGTTGCTACAATCCAGCTTATCGCCCTTTTTGTAGATGGGACACATGACACCTTCCATTCACTCCTGCGGCAGAGCTTATGCTCCCAAACCTTGGTAATCACCCAGTGCAGCGCTCTAGCCAGTGCCTCACCACCGTGTTTAAACAGCTCTCCTGGTAGTTGGTCAATTCCAGGGGCTTTGTTGTTTTTCAGCCGGCCGATCTCCTCCTGGATTTTCTGAAGATTCGGAGCCAGAAGTCGCATGTCCTGCGCGCGTGCTCTCAGGTTCGTCACCATACCTGCGTCGTTGTCTTCCACATCGCCATTCAGGTGCTCATTGTATTGCTGCAGCCACCTCTGGATCACCTATCACTCGTTCGTAAGAAGGTTCCCGTTTAGGTCCATACACATATCGGGCTGTGGCACGTGGCCCTTACGTGAACGGTTCAACTTCTCATAGAATGTTCGTGCATTATTAGCGCGTTATAGTTGCTCCGTATCTTCACGGTCTCGATCTTCCTGCTGGCGCTTTTTCCTCCGGAAAATCGAATTTTGTCTATTCCGTGCCCGTTTGTATCGTGCCTCGTTTGCCCTCGTGCAGTGTTGCAGCAATCTCGCCCATGCTGCATTCTTCTCCTCAACTAACTGCTCACATTCGCCGTTATACCAGTCCTTTTCTTTCCGGAGCCACCGTGCCTAGTGCAGCGGTTGCGGTGCTTCCAATGGCGGATCGAATATCTCTCCAGCCATCTTCAAGAGATGCTGCGCCTAGCTGCTCTTCCGTTGGGAGTGCCACTTCCAGCTGCTGCGTTTAGTCTTGGGCTAGCCTACCGTGTTGTAGTCGCCCAATGTTTAGCCGCGGCGGACGACTCCGACGCGTGTTGATCACCGTCGAGAGTTTTGAGCGCAGGCATACTGCAACGAGGTAGTGGTCGGATTCAATATTCGCACTGCGGTAAGTGCGTACGTTCGTGATGTCGGAGAAGAATTTACCGTCGGTTAGAACGTGGTCGATTTGGTTTTCCGTTACTTGATTAGGTGATTTCCATGTGGCCTTGTGGATATTCTTGCGGGGGAAGAAAGTGCTTCGGACTACCATTCCGCGGGAGGCTGCAAAGTTTATGCATCGTTGGCCGTTGTCGTTCGATACGGTATGCAGACTATCCGGTCCGATGACCAGTCTATACATTTCCTCCCTTCCTACCTGAGCGTTCATGTCACCGATGACGATTTTGACGTCCCGCAGTGGGCATCCATCGTATGTCTGCTCCAGCTGCGCATAGAACGCTTCTTTCTCGTCGTCGGATCTCCCTTCGTGTGGGCAGTGCACGTTGATGATGCTATACTTGAAGAAACGGCCTTTTATCCTCAGCTTGCACATCCTTGCACACTTAAATTTTTCCACCGATCTCGGCTGTGCAAATCTCGGCTTAAGTTAGTTTGCTGGAATATCGGCTGAATGAACGTATGTCTACGGTGGCTCCTTTGAGTGCCGCAGTTAACAAACTATTTTTTTCAACTGAGATATCAGCAGAAAGCAGAGTGCTCGGCTGTGCGGATCTCGGCAAAAGAATCGAAATATGCCGAGCTGAACTGAGTGTGTGCGTTGATTGGCTGCCACCCAATCACGCGTTGGCGCATCTTTCCCAGCACTATGAAGCCGGTTCCCAGCTCGTTGGTGGTCCCACAGCTTTGGTAGAAGGTAGCCGCTCGATGCCCGCTTTTCCACACTTTCTGTCCTGTCCAGCACATTTCCTGCAGCGCTACGACATCGAAGTTGCGGGGATGTAATTCATCGTAGATTATCCTGTCGCAACCTGCGAAGCCTAGCGACTTGCAGTTCCATGTTCCAAGCTTCCAATCGTTATCCTTCATTCGTCGCCTAAGTCTTTGCCGATTGTATCGAGTCGCATTATCTCTTATATTGTTCGTAATTATTGGTTTTCCAGGCGGCTTATTGGGGCTGCGCAAACCTCCTGTCTTGTCGGAGGGCCGTCGTGTTGTGTGTCTGTTTTGTGTCCCACCAGACACCAGGACTTGGGCTTGTGCGCTTTGAGCGGCACCATGTCGCTTTGGTGGGGCCTACTTGCGGATGCATGCAGCTTTTTATAGGAATTTGACAGGGCCCACTGTCAAACCCCACCACATCCTAGGCAGGCGCCACAACTCGCAGATGGCCTGGGGAGGGATCGTCAAGCCCTTGGACATAGTCCCTGCTGCCCCCTAAAAAAAAAGGCCAGTCATCAGCCATCGGCATGGTAATAACTATTCAGCGGCGTGTTCAATTTTTATACGGCGGTACGCTGATTCGTTTTGGACAGCGGCGGTAGTGGCGTACAAAATTCATCGGCGGTGTCGGTGTGGCGCGCAGGTCTAGAGATTTTGTGTATTATTTTTTTTTTTGTGTCTTTATTAAGGAGACTTTCAGCCCGAGGCTGGCTCGTCTCCGAGTGTATTATTCTTTTGCATTAACACTTCAAATTCTTTTACGGGACTTTTCCTATTTTTTTTTTTTTTTCTTATTTTTTGAGAATTGTTTAGATTGTAATTGCGTGAATATCTCCTTGGCTTCTTATTTTTCTTTTTAAACCGCTAAAATTTCATTCGAACTACCAAAGGGCTTTTTAATTAAATTTTCGGAAATATTTAGAATTTCCTCATAACAAAATTGAATTGTCTTTGAATATTTTTAATTGGGGTTTTCATTGGAAATTTTCTCAGAAAACTCAAAATCTGTTGAACAAACCGTCCCTCCACCGATGCCTTTGGGCCTATTCACAAATAACATAACACTTTAAGTGGAGGAAGGGGGTGTGCCCAAGCATTACGGTTTATACGATTAATTTGCTTAATCCATTCAAAAAGTGTTACGAGGGGGAAGAAGAGGGTCAATAATTCCAAATTTAGCGTAACATAATTTGCAAACGAAACCCTTCGAAAATTGACATTGAAGAGAAAACATTCGATGAAAGGATTAACAATCGTTCACTATTGTAAAACTTTTCATCCGTTCCTGTTTAAGGGATACGAGTAGAAATGAAGGTTTAAAAAACAACTGGAACAACCATCTGGGGAAATACATATTCAATATTCAATATTTCTGACTATTATTGTAAATGCAGTTTCCACATGTTTAAAAGGGAAATTTGAATTTTGGCAAGAAACGCAGATGCATACAATCGTTATCTCATCTAATCTTATATTGTAATAACACTGTACTGAATAATGTAGACTCCTGAAATTTGAACCACTGTGCCAAAATGTATAGATTTTATAAACAACGATGACGCAGCGAAAACCTCAGTTTTTTTAGAGATATGTAAGTTTTTTCACTCAACGTCTGTTTTATGATGTTTATTCTCGATATCGTAAACAACTCATAACTTTCCAGGTGTAGAATCACATGAAATCGTTCTTAACATTTTTGAAAAAAAGAGGTCAGACTGATTGATTTGAAACACAAATCGACGATCGTCTGAATCACTTACGATTAGGCTAACGAGTGGGTCAAATTTTAATTATGGTTGTAAAAGAAAACTAAATTACTGTAATCTATCGCTAAAGCTTCTCATCGTACAATGAATTAAATTGCCTCAATTTATCCTCACTGCAGGCTTCCATCGAAATCTGAAGAGTGGTCGAATTTATCAAGTCCGCTAGAATCAGAACAAAACATTTATCGTGAGTGGATAAGTTTCAGCGCAGTTAAATCGCCACGATGAAGGATCAAAAGATGCTTCCACTTGCTAGTTCAGATTCCGTTTCCAAGACCCATTAGCATTCATGCTCTGATTATTATGCGCTGAGGCTGAATGGAGCCGCGCTCGGACAAACCGACTGCAACCCACCCTCGCTCGCTTCACCGGAGCACACAGCAAGGGGTCCCGAACCGTGGAGCCGCGAACATCTTTTGAACGGATTCCGACTCCTCGAGATGAAATATTATGACGTACTTTTATCTGTGTGTTCTCCAACCCTCGAAGCGAACCCAAAACTGTAGATACTTAACAATTAGCTGCCTTTGATTGATAATCACCCGGAGGGCGATATCGTCTTCCAATCCGATTTCGCTTGATTCCGGTGCCAAATGAAAAGCTAGAGAAAGAAGTTACAATCGGGGCCCCGGGTCGGCATGGTAATCCCTCGCGAGGGTGAACCAATCAATTCAGATTCCGTCCGAGTAAATCTCTTCCAGTCGTTTAGCCACATGAAGGTAGGTACTTATCAAACTCCGAAAATGAAATATGTCCGAAATCAATCTAGCGGTGGTTGGGCCGGGAATGATTCATACGCGAGCGTTGCGCGTTGGCTGAATGGATGGACGTTTTCAATTTTCATATTTATACGTCCAAGTGGATGCGGTCTAATTCTGCCGCACTTGGCGGAAGGCACGATTCGTGAGCTGTGATTCCGGGGCTCGCACTTAACTTTCGTTCGCATTTGCGCAGGTGAGTCAAATCGCGTTTGCGCCGGTCATTTGTTATTTCTAATTATCGAATGTTTATTGATAGGGATTCTATTTTGAGCGTCGACTGCGATTGATTGGTTAGCGAAAATTCTTGCATTTTCTATGAATGAGTTAATCAATGAATTAGGCACATGTGAGGCAAGCGTCTTGAAGATCCATTGGCTTTCGCAATTTATTTTGAGGGTTTGTGAGTTGTATTAGAAATTCATTGATATTTATTATATGAATGAAGCAATGAAGCCCACTTATATACGAAAGTGGAAGAAGTTTCTTACACATATCGAACGTGTATAGCGGTCCTAAATGTTCTCAGACCAATGGAAGTCTTAGATTAATTTACTGGATCCAGCGCTTGAAAGTTTAAGCTTATCAGATTGATAATTGAACGATATGAACCTGTGATTTTATCATATTTGTCCGTCTTTCTGACATTTTTTAAAAGCAGTGCTAAGGCCTATCCCGCATCTATTGTGTTCAGTTAATGCTGTATGAACTTCAACGCGAAAGCGACGATACCATGTTGTTCTTCACGCGGCCACTTGTTCGATAAAAGGATCGAGTTCGACCACAGGGCACAGGTATGACCCATGAAGCCGACTCCGAACCCTTGGACCACCTCTTATTTGCGCCTGAACTAGCCATTCCTCGAGTCCACGCGCCACCTTCTGTGTAGCTCCGAGACGATTTAAACAATAGCCGATAAAACGGCGTTCCAGCCAACTTCATCTTTACACATCCTCCGGACTAGGGTGTCCGGGGTAGTGTCCAGACCACATGTGGCAAGCATGTGGTCTCGCATTGTGCGAAAACGCGGGCACACGAACAACACGTGTTCCGCCGTTTCCTCTAAACCAACGCACACCGGACACTCGGGCGAGGCCGAGTGTCCGAACCGGTGTAGGTACTGTTTGAAGCAACCATGGCCTGTAAGGACCTGGGTCAGGTGGAAATTGATTTCCCCATGGCGCCTCTTGACCCACGTACCTATCTCCAGTATCAACCTATGTGTCCATCTACCCTTAGTGGAACTGCCCCACGCACGCTGCCATTTGACCATTGAGGCCAACCTGACAGTCCTACGGATGCCTCTCGTGCCGCGCATTTCGAAGCACTCTATGTCTTCACCGATAACGATGTCAATAGGCATCATACCGGTGATGACGCAAAGTGCATCGTGCGACACGGTACGGTACGCGCTCGCAACTCTTAGGCACATGAGCCTATACGTACTTTCTAACTTAGTTCTGTAGCATTTAATACGCTGGGTCGTGCCCCATACCTCAGTATGGACAGAGCAACACTAGCCAGAAGCTTGTGCTTGCTGGCGTAAACCGCAGAGCTATTGGACATCATCCGGGACAATGCCGCTATAGCTGTGAAGGCACGCTTGCAGGCGTAATTGACGTGGGTGAGCTTATCGTCGATCATTACCCCCAAGAGTTTGATGGAGCGTTCAGAGGTGACCGTGCAGTTGCCTGCCCTTATCACCGCTTGTTGCTCCGACTTTCGGTTGTTAACAACAACCACCTCAGTCTTGTGGTGAGCCAGTTCTAACTTCCTGGAACTCATCCACTCCTCCACAATTGCGATCGAGTGGGCTGCAGTCAACTCCACCTCTTCGATCGATTCGCCGTAGATCTTCAGCGTAATATCGTCAGCGAAGCCGACGATTACCACGCCCACCGGGAACTTCAACCTCAAGACACCGTCGTACATGACGTTCCATAACACCGGACCCAGTATGGAACCTTGCGGAACCCCTGAGGTTATGTCAACGCGCTTCCGACCCGCCTCCGTGTCGTATACCAGTACTCGATTCTGGAAGTAGTTTCCGAGAATCTTGTACAGGTTCTCGGGAATTCCAAGACGCAGGAGCGCATCTGCAATAGCTGCCCAACTGGCACTATTGAAAGCATTCCTCACGTCGAGAGTCACTACTGCACAATAGCGAACTCCCCTCCTCTTACGCTGGATAGCTATCTCCGCGGATTTGGTAACCGACAAGATAGCGTCTATGGTCGACTTACCCTTTCGGAAGCCAAACTGGTTACTCGATAGACCATCCGCACCCTCCGTGCGTATCAACAACCTGTTGAGGATGATCTTCTCGAGCACCTTCCCCGCCGTATCAAGCAGGCATATTGGTCTATATGCCGACGGATCCCCCGGTTTTGGCAATAGGACCAATCTCTGCCTTTTCCATGCTTGAGGGAAGACTCCCTCGTCCAGGCATCTCTGCATGACAGATCTGAACATCTCGGGAGCCTCGGCAATGGCCACTTTGATGGCCAGGTTCGGAATACCATCCGGTCCTGGCGCCTTACCTACTCTAAGGGACTGTGCAATCCCCGCAAGTTCCGCCACCGTTACTCTTCCCTCGTCGGCCACCCTGCCCGTGGCAGCTCCACAAAGGGAGGCCAGGGACTTGGGTCGTGACGTGGGAAGAGCCCCGCGATGATCTTCTCCAGCATCTCTGGAGACCGCTCTATAGGGGCCATCGCCCCACGTGTCTTGGCCATTACGACCCTATAGGCGTCACCGCATGGATTCGCGTTGGCACTTTGACACAGGCCCTCGAAGCAGGCTTTTTTGCTTGATCTAATCTCAGTCTTCAGAGCGGATCTAGCAGCCACGAACGCCACCCGTCGTTCAACACGCTCCTCTTCTGTGCGTGCTCGCTGCATCCGCCTCCTTGCCCGTAGGCAGGCGCGGCGCAGGTTCGCAATTGCTCAGTTTGTCGAGCTGAATCGATTGGTATATAACACTATGGGTCTCAGAGGCTTCTATAAAAAGTTCGTTTTCGGAGTGAAATGATAACCTTTCGGTACAACATCGTTGTACGGGAAAGGCAAAAAAATGTTAATGTTAACTTTCCAGCAGGTAGTTTGATAAAGGCATGTGTCACACATAATTTTATTATTAATTAAAAAGTAAAAAGTGAAAAATGACAAAGGAGACGTAAAAAGTGCCAAGTGAGAAATTATAAGTGATGGGACGTGAGAAGGGAGAAATGGCAAAAGAGAAGTAAAATCGATAATTGTAAACTTAAAATTGGGGTATAAGATGTGAGCCGTGTGGGATGGGAGAAGCCAGAAGTGAGAGGAAGTGATAAGAATTAGGAAGTGAAAAGTGATACGCAAGTATTCAGAAAAAAATAAATGAGATTTACGAAATGAAAAATAAGAAGTAGAATGTTTTATATGCAAATGATAAGCAAGAAATGAAAAGCTATAATCGAGATGTGCGAAGTGAGTAATGAAATGCGAAAATTGGGAAGTTAAAATTGCACATAGGGATATATGAGAATTGAGAAATAAGATGTGAGAAAAGAGAAGTGAAAATTAGAAATGGTGAGGTGAGGAATAAGTAAGTAAGTAATAATAAGTAAACAAATTCAAGAAGTGAGGAAAGGATAAGTTTAAAAAAAGTACAGAAGTGAAAAAAATATGTAGGAAGAAAGGAGAGTTAGTGAGATTCGAGAAAGGAGGGAGGGAACTGAGAAGCAGGAAATGAATTGTGAGAAGGGATAAGAAATAAGAAACAAAAAAAATTATAAAAAAGAAGTGAACAGTGTAAATCTGGTCCTATATCAGTTGCAGTAATCTGGGTGGAACATGAGTGCTGCTAGAGGAAATGTGAGAAGTGAGACGTAAAAAGAAAAAAATATTATGTGAGACATGAGACATAAGAAATGACTTATGAGATAAGTAAGAAACAAGAAAAAGGAAAATGTGAGAATTTGTAATGAGGAATAAGAAGTTAGAAATGAAGAATAAGAGATGAGACATAAAAAGTGACTTGTGAGAAGTGAAAATGTAAATTTAGAAGCGGGAAGCGTGAAGAGAAAAAATATATTCAGAAGCTAGACATAAGAACTGAAAAGTGAGAAGTGAAAGTTGGAAGCAAGAAATGGTATTTCTATGAATGAGTAGAGCAAAAACCACAGATGAGAAAGGAGAAGTGAAGAATCGTGAAGCGAGGTTTTAGGTGCTATAAGTGAGATGTGAGAAATGAGGTATGGAAATTGGGAAGAAAGAAGTGAAATATGAAAAGCGAGCAGTTAGACACCTTAAGGGAGAAATTGTAGTCGTATATCTACGGTGGAGGCATTACATGAAGGAGGCAAATGAACCACGAGTTGCATCAGGGAGAACCTTTCATCGTTCACACCACGGAATTCGGACGACTGCGGTAGGCTGGCACGTAGCCAGAATGTCGGACAATAACACGGTGAAAATGGTTCTCGATAGCGATCAGTTGGGCACAAGAAAGCGAGCTGTGCAGCCTGCAAGGTGGATCGATCAGATGGAAGACGATTTGCGGGCCTTCCGCAGACTACGGGGCTAGTGACGTGTAGCCATAGACCGAGTTGAAAGGAGAAGACTTTTATGTACAGTACAGGCCACCCCTGCCTTAGTTTTAATGCGAAATTAGATTTAAAAAATTAAAATTTAAAGGTGAAAAAATGTAAGTATTGTAAAGTGAGAAATTGATCACGAAACGTGAGAAATAAGAATTGACATGTGGTAAGAGTGAAGTGAGAAGCAAGAGGCGAGAAGCGGAGAAGAGACTACGAAGGGAGAAGTGAGACACGTTAGCTGCAAAGTTTTATGTTTTGAGAAATGATAACCAAGGCATGAGAAGTGAGAATGAGATTTGAAAAATGAGAAACAAAGAGTGAAATATAGGAAGTGAAATGTAGGAATTGAAAGGTGAGAAATAAGAAGTTAGAAGCAAAACACGAGACGTGAGAATTGAGCAATGACATGTGATAAAATAGGCTAAATGAAAATTGTGAAGCAAGTAGGAGATATGAAACTGAGATCTGAGAAGTGAGAAATGAAGTGTAAAATGCGAGAAGATTGTGAAATGAGAAGTGGGTAGTGAGAAGTGAAACATGAAGTTGAGAAGTGAGACACGAGAACTAAACCATGAGAAAAAAAATGCTAGAGTTGAGAATCGAGACGTGGGAAGCATGAAATGGTTTTTAGAGAATTAAAAAACAATAAGTGAGAAATGAAAGTAAGCGAATTGTAAGGACGTGGCCAGGTATACATCTAATTATGTATAGGAAATAGATTGCTCAGTTGAGAATTGTATGACCACCTTCCTAGTAACATTTTGGTTTTATGATGGTTTTATAATACTCTTGCAGTGTAAATTATGGTCTTTAAGAGGGTTATAAAACTTAAAATGTTACCTGGGCCAATGTGTATGCTATGTTATGCTAAAAAACAACAAGTGAGAAATGAGAAGTTATAAGTAAGATGAAAGTGAAAAATGTGAAGAAAGAAGTGAAAATTGAGAAGCGTAAAGCGAGAATCGAGGAGCGATAAGTGAGATACGAGGAATGAGATATGGAAAACGAAAGGCAAGAAGTGAAAAAAAAAGATAGACGCTTCAAGGGAAAAATGAGAAGTGAAATGTAAGAATAGAAAAGTGAGAAATGACATGTGAGAGGAGAGAATTTAATATTAATTAAAGAAATGTGAATTGTGAAGTGAAACGCAAGAAGTGGAAAATAAAATTTCGAAGTGAGAACCAGACACAACAACTCAGAGATGAGAAATTGAATTTTATAAAAACAGTGAGGAAAATATGTTAAAGGTTTTAAGTGAGATGAGAAACAAATATGAAAATATAGAAGTTAGAAATAAGATAAGAGAGCTAAGAACGTGAACATAGAATAAAATTTTATGTGTTCTGCTCTTCGTTTCTCGCATTTTTGAAAAAATGAAAAAAATATCGTCGTCATCATTTAATAATCTTTTCTTTCCCTCCTTTACAACAACTTATACTTCAGTTCTCTAATCCAACATTATTGTAAAGTAATTCTGTCGTTCAATTATAAAACAATAACTAAAGAAGTGTAGGTCTCCAGTAGCCTTACGAGCAAAGGTATAGGACTGCCAATCCGGAGATGGCGAGTTCGATTCTCGGTCCGATTTAGGATGTTTTCGGATGACAAACATTCTCGACACCTTGGACATAGTGTATCCATTGTACTTGCCGCACAAGATATATTCTCATGCATGGCGGGCATAGAAATGCTTCCAATTAAAAACTGAGGAAATGCTAATAGAATACTAAGTTGAAAAGTAGGCCAAGTTTTAGTTGGAATGTAGAGCCAAAGAAGAAGAAGAAAACAATAACTGAAGAAGTGTAATTCTCATTTTCTCATTTTTGGTCCGTCATAGGACGTACCGTGGGACATCGAAATTCGTACACTTAAGCACTGCAGTAAATGTAAAAGTCTCTAGAAAATACGAATCAAATGCACAAAAAAAATCTTTGTCGATACAGGTGCACAAGGGCCTCTATTTTTGAAGTGTTTCACTTTTATGCTTTATAAACTACAAAAAACATGATAAGGTACACCGGGGCAAGTTGAAATGCGGGGTAAGTTGAAACGGAAGCTGTAATTTAGATCAGCAATGACCGAATGCCCTGATTATTTTTTTCAACCAATTACTCCCCTAAACGCACCTTCTGACTGCCATTCCCGGAGAATTGCAATTACTAAAAGCAATCCCTGCCACTGTTTATTTTTCGCCTTTTGCAAAATCCAAACCAACTTTTTGACGTACCAATGAAACAGATCTCAAAATGATGTTTGGAAGAGTTTTTTCATCAAATTTTCACGGTAGGTAATCATTGAATGTTGAATAAGCATAACGATTATGAAAAATTGATGAAAGATACGTTTTAATTTTTGTATTTTGCTCGTTTCATATTGCTCCGCATTTTCAACCCATCGGGGCAAATAGAAATGCGTGGTGCGGGGCAAGTTGAAACAACGATTCAATACGTCACTCTCACAATTTAAATTTCCAGAATTACATAGTCCTTAAATACATTCGGAAAACAAAAATTAACAGAAAGGTTCAAAATTCTGTAAATTAATTTTAATAAATTTCCGCCCATATTGTCATGAATGCAACCCTTCTACAATCTTCACTAAAAAATAAAATGAAAAGGGGCCATGTTTAAGCTGCACGGTCTAGTTTTGAGATTCTTAATCTACTTTACCTCGCTGTTAGCACTGGCTCTCAAAAAATAAAACATAGAACATGTGAACATTTCGTTAACTCCACCTTCCATTTCCCCAGCCCCCTCTCTCCAATCAAGAGTCTATGAGAGATACGCTATTTAATTAATGTGGATTTATGAAGAAGCCACAGCCGAATTAATCAAGCGTACATTTCAAAGAAAGAGTATAGAATATAAAAATCTGGAATGTGACTTTTATGCGATTAAATATCAAGATGAGACAACACAAGTGAAATTTTATTTTCAAATTTCTAGAACAAAGCCTACTTTTCTATTAGGGTTTTAGGAGGCAATTTTAAACTAATTTGTGAAATCAAAATTTTACATGGGTTATGTGAATCTTGGCAGTATAGTCACCTTTACAACCTCGTGCATCTTGAGTCACCTTGAGTACATATATTTTGTTTTTAATACGGTACAGTTAGCTTATGTCTGTATACAGCGCAGTGTTTCAACTTACCCCGATATGCGGGGCAAGTTGAAACGATGCATATAAAAAAATAATTTTAGTATGCAAAATATTTATAAACAAGTTTAGTAAGGTTGCTTATTTTTTATGTATAATCTTTGGCCCGAACTAGCAAACACCGCAAACTGATTCAAAATTTATCAAAGGGTGATTTTTTTACAGCACTTCAAAGTTCAACTTTGAAAAAACCGTTTCAACTTGCCCCGGTGTACCTTAAAATAATGAATTTAAACATTTCCTCTTGAATCGAAATCCATCCACCGTGAACGGATTTCGAATCAAAGAATCAAAATCCGTACAGCTATTTTTTAGCTGCATATTTGAATTAGCGGAGATCGATTGGCTAATCTACCACTGTGAATAGTTAAATACGCACCTTGAAAAGTGATCCCTTTGATTCATATTTCGTTGATCTTATTTAGTTCACTGCAATTTGTAGTATGAATACACTTACTTTTCGAACAGTTAAGGCACGAATGGCCCTGAAAATGCGCGTTTGTTGGGTGGCGAGTTGTTTCTTATTTTTGTTATTTTAATTTCAAAGCCTACTTTTTATATCAATGGCCAAAATGCTGAATGTCAAGTATATAAAAAGCATTAGATGAAATATTAATAAATTAATTACTTCAACCCCCCTCTAATTTACTGTTATCTTATGAGGTGGACGGATTTCGATGCTGTACGGATTTCGGTCCCTCACGGTACTACTCGACATGCAAGTATTAAAACATAATAAGTATTTTGGAAACGCTAACAAAACACTATGTATAAAAGTACACCAAATTCCAGCTAAAATGTAGAGTGAAGAGCCACGGAAGAGAAGAAGATGAAAATATTTTTATCGCGAACTACATAATCCACGATTTTTTTTTGGACAAATTTTAATAGCTTATTAGGAGTTACACACATTTCTTCATCAGCAAATGCACTGATAACGAAGCGTTTGTGCAAAGCTCATTATTATACAGTCGACGACTTTCTAGTCATTGCTGATTTTCGGCCCGGTTGGCATCGTCCATCACTTCATAAAATAGGAAAGATTTATTTAAAAAGTTCAGAATAGTTAAACTAAGTCATTGCTTACGCTCATCTATAACTTTGAAATCTATGCATATATACTGTTTTACTGTTTGCTACTTTCAACCCAAACTGCGCCCCACCAGCCTCCAATTTCCAATATTGAACCGAGAAAATTCAAATCCGCTTCTCTTTTCCGGCGTTTTTTTCTCCTTGCCCACATTATTCGGGGTCCGCGTCTAATGTAGCGATAAATTATCCTATAATATTTATTTGTGAGCACAGATTGTTCACCAGCTCCGAGAAGCTATGTGGACGAGGAAAGAAGCTTACCCAAGAGGCAGTGACTTTATGGCCTTCAAGTACCATGAAAACCATTTTCCATTTTCAAGCGAAGGTTTTTTTTCAATTTCAATCTGTATCAGTAGCTGCAGTGCGTTCATAATTGAAACGATTAGTATTTTTGAAGAGTTTTTTTTGAGGTCCTACTCCTACCCCCATCATAAACTAAATCATCCGGAGTGTTTTTTCTATTTCTAGGACCTATGCAAACGAATCTACAAAATAAATGTGGCTACTCATTAAAAATTGATTTCCTGAGATGATTGCCGACTCGGGATGGACCATGTTCATTATCGTGTTGGGCTCTTTTGATAAATCGCTGATAATTAGTTTACGGGTGCGTGTTGTGTTGTGGCTGCTCTTGAATTCCAGACTAATGTGAGTGGTGGCCGAATAAATGGCTAGACACATTGTATATTGCGACCCTTGCATGATGTATTGGGGAGTGCTTTACCTTAAAACGTTGACTTATTTATCATATCGTTAAACAAGCGTGATTAATATTTTTTTAAAGTTTCTAATTGAATTGAATCGAATGTCGTGATTGTTTACCTTTCTTTAGCGTTCGCAAAGTGTACCATGAACCCTTCTAGTTCAATACGCACCTTCAGAAGAGATTTCTTTGATTAATGCTCCGTTGAGCTTAGTTTGATCATTGCAAATTGCTATTCGAACACAAGCACTTTTGATACAATCATGATCAAAACGCGAACAAATGACACCTGAAACTCCACGTTTGTATGGTTTTGATTAGTTTTCGATTTTTGCAATTTTAATTTCAAAGTCTAATTTCCATTCCAATGGCTAGATATCTTACTGACAAGCATATATGAACACGGTAGGATAAACTATTTATAAATTCATTTCATTAAGCCCTCTTTTATTAATATCTCATGAGGTGGACGGACTTCGGTATTGTACGCATTTCGGTTCCCCACGGTTCAATCTTTTCAACGTAAACACATAATGTAGGGTAAAGTGCCCAATAGTGGACCCCCAACCAATAGTGGACCCTCCAGCCATTTTTGCATTATTACTGCACAATGTCAACATTTTGCTATGAAATTCTATCGGGAGAACCTACCTTACAGTCCTATGATTTGATTACATGCATTGGAAATGCAATGGAAAGTAAAATTGGTGATTTTTTACAATTCTTTAAAAAATAAACACGAGAGTGTCCATTATAGGAATATTTGGGGGGGGTCCATAATAGGGAAGAAGAACGTCCAGAAACGGGACATGAAAATCAAAAGAAGTGTCGATTATAGGAAAGCAATTTCCTATTATGGACCCCCGGGGGGTCTACTATACGGCGAATTCAGTTAGACTTTAAAATGTTAATTTCAACGAAGAACGTCGTGTATTTGGTTGGTTTATGTATGTATCGTGAAGAGGGGATGCAGAGCTTGTTGTTAAATATCAAGCAGTGTTAATATGTTGAAAATTTGTAAGCCTTATGACAGGAAGAGCAAAATTACGCTACTGGGGGGTCCACTATTGGGCATTTTACCCTATACTACTTGGCTTGGTGAAGCTAACTATATTCAAATAAAACAATTGTTCAATACATTTTCCGTCTTAGCTTCGCTCTCAACATATTGTTTGTTCCTGGTAACTTCACGGTATGCACTACTACCGGGTCTCCTTCACGAAGCTGTTGTTTTCTATATTGTTTTCAATACCTCTTGGAACACAGTAATGGTGTCTAGAAACAATCCGAAGTCTTCAAATCGACGGGATGACATAATACTGCTGGAAGTCGAACGAATCATACCATCTTTGTCGTCATGAGCTGTTATGGTGGTTCGTAATAGATTCGTAACAGATCATTTAACTCTTGTAATTTAGCGGTTTTAGTGGCGTACAACCATATACAACTAAGTATTTAGCGAACAACAATTTTATAAATATTAGGGGTATACACTTAACGGCGTAGGTTGCTGCGTATCTGATTATCGAAATGTTTCACACTCAATCACTAGGGACATATTTCAAATCGCCTATGAAACATTTCCATAAACAGATACACAGCAACCTACGCCGTTAACTGAATCCCCCTATTATTTTTCTTAGAACCGTAAAGAGCGTTTTGGAAGTAGATTATCAATTGATACACTGAATCCCTAGGAATCATAATGTTATGTATATTAGAACATTGATGGGCTGTGAGAAAAATGGGTTTATTTCAAAAATTAACACAGCTCAGAAATAATTTCGCTAAATGTGTTTTGGGCTAGGGATCCCTCCAAAGAAACAGTCCGCAGCTTTAAAATCACCCAAAAGAGAAATAGATATGTAGATAAATAAAATATTAAATTATTAATTACAATAAGCAATGATAAAAAATATTAAAATAAAAGATATGTTGTCGTTTACAACGCGTTGTCATGCAAGTTGTCAAGTAAACAATATTTTTAATTACTATGTCTGAAACATGATTATGCATATGTACAACATGTGATAGATTTAGTTCGGAAAAGGTATTGGAGGGTAACCGCCCCTTCGGTGGGGTTTGATCCCACGACCCCAGTTCGCATGACAGGTGCTTTCCCTACTAAGCTACGAAGGACCTCCGTCGTCCACCGCAGCTTAGCGGGTACTGATGGGGTCGAACTGGGGTCGTGGGATCAAACCCCACCGAAGGGGCGGTTACCCTCCAATACCTTTTCCGAACTAAATCTATCACATGTTGTACATATGCATAATCATGTTTCAGACATAGTTATTAATTTCCACACCGGGTGGCTTAATACCCGGCATATGGGCAATTAACTTTGAATGTGCTGAACTCGAGTGGCGATCTCTCTTCGCTTGTGTGTGGTCGTGTTGGGATCTGACGACCAAACTGGCACAACCTCACACATCCCTACTTCATTGAGCGCCGTTGCTGATGAAGCAAGTGTGTAGGAGCCGGACAATACTAAATACTCATCCTACTTGGTTGACATGTGTTCAAAAATACATTTGAGAGAGTTAGTTCTGAAAATGTATTGCGAGAGATCGGCTGGTACCTGGTGCTGGGAATTTGGTTTCATCAGTACCCGCTAAGCTGCGGAGGACGACGGAGGTCCTTCGTAGCTTAGTAGGGAAAGCACCTGTCATGCGAACTGGGGTCGTGGGATCAAACCCCACCGAAAGGGGGGTTACCCTCTAATACCTTTTCCGAACTAAATCTATCACATGTTGTACATATGCATAATCAAGTTTCAGACATAGTAATTAATTTCCACACCGGGTGGCTTAATACCCGGCATATAGGCAATTA
Organism: Armigeres subalbatus; assembly: GCF_024139115.2. Lineage (NCBI taxonomy): Eukaryota > Metazoa > Arthropoda > Insecta > Diptera > Culicidae > Armigeres > Armigeres subalbatus. The sequence goes on along the minus strand of NW_026943240.1, from coordinate 17,671 downwards.
ACTTTGAATGTGCCAATATTTTTAGTTTCTTCGATAGAATTTTAAAAATTATGGAGTACAACACAAAAAAAAGAGATGTTTCAAGTTTTATAGCATAGACTACTTAGGCGATTTTTTTAATTGGTCTAGCAAAAGTTCTAAATATTTAGCTTTGCTACACTGAGGAAAATAGACGTATGATTTTCAACCAAACGCCTTATGAAAATTTGCCACAAGGAATCGGTATGAATTTCAATATGTTGCCATATTTGTCTTCATTTAAACAATAGCAAAGTGCGGCAGACTGGGTTCGAATCATGGATGTCGGAGTTGGGAGGCCGGTATGTAGACCACACGCCCATCGACGCTTGAATACTTGAGAAGGTAACTGCGTACAAGAAGCACTGTTGCTGGAATAATCAGTCGAAGAGGCACCAGTTATGAATTTCGATAGTTCGCTGAGTGTAGACCAATCCATTTGAACCCCATTCATAGTGACAATATGTCTGCTAGAAGGTTTCAAATAAGAAGCTCTCGACTTATGTGGGAAAATAATAAGCTGAGTTTTGGAAACATTCGGGGAAATTTTACATTTTTGCAAGTAAGTGGAAAAATTTTTTGCAATCTACTACAAATGACACGAAGGCTTCGCTCTTTGGTTTATCTATTGACTTGGGGCCCTCCTTAGCCGTAAGGTAAGACGCGCGGCCACAAAGCAAGACCATGCTGAGGGTGGCTGGGTTCGATTCCCGGTGCCGGTCTAGACAATTTTCGGATTGGAAATTGTCTCGACTTCTCTGGGCATTAAAGTATCATCGAGTTAGCCTCATGATATACGAATGCAAAAATGGTAACCTGGCTTAGAAACCTCGCAGTTAATAACTGTGGAAGTGCTTAATGAACACTAAGCTGCGAGGCGGCTCTGTCCCAGTGTGGGGATGTGAGAAGAAGAAGAAGACGAAGGTCTATTGACTAAAATAATAAAGCAGTAGATTTCCCATAACTACCTTTTTTTAAAATATTTTCTTTTGTGGATCTACTAATACCTCCACTATTGGTACCGTTACCCTAAGCAGAATCAGGAGTGGTACGAAACCACACGCAAATATATTTTTTTGCAACGTTTGGATTTCGCCCGCGATGGGAACGTACGTGGCAAAGTGAAGAGAACTTGAAGAATTAATCACACATAGTTTTTTCAAAACTTAAACTATTTATCCAAGAAGAGGTATTGGCGTCTTCATCGATTTGGCTGTCATCGGCGGAAAGTGAAATTTTCTGGCAACATTATTTGGTTTCTGTTAGTCATTAGAATTGAAATTAGTTTTTTCCGAGCCATCATTTTATACAAAAGAAGGTCAATCCGAGATAAACTTTCTTTAAAGTGCAAAACTTAATTGTTTTGCGCCGTCAGAAAGCTACTATTCGGTAGCAGAATCACAAGCGCTCGATTGAAGGGATGATGCAATAAGTTTGTTGAATGGATGTAATCACTAACAGCAACCAAGCTACCACGCCAAACCCGATGCCACCGAAACAGTTCATTTTCACTATTAACTCTTTCTTTCCATAAAATGCTGGTCCTGAGAAGAACCTATTTTCTTTTCCCAATGCGCCTTTCCAATAACTAAATGCATCCAAACGCTTGTCGGCACCTTCCGTTAAAATTGTTCGACCGTCACTCGATAATTTTTCGCTAAACCTCCACCATTTGGAATAATTTTCCAGCATTGTCACTGGTGCTACCAGCACTTTCGTGCTGCAGTGTCCAATCCGCTGCATCAGATTTTGTCGAATTGCACCTTGCGGAATCCCAATCAAAATGGCTCGCGCGCGCCGGAAAGCAGCTTTCTTGTATTCAATAAATTTAGCCCGTTAGCCCCGCCCTTTTGTGACTGATTATTATTATTATTCAGACTAAGGCCGAAGTGGCCTGTGCGGTATATAAGAGTCTTCTCCATTCGGCTCGGTCCATCATCAGTCGAGAGAAGTGTTCGAACAGATTGGACGGAATTCGGATTGTGTGCTCGTCGTCAGAGATTCCAGTTCGAGACAGCAACACGTACGGACGTGTTTTTTTTTGCTCGCGCATTTTTTCGAAGTGTTTTTTCTCGTTCTTTCGCTGTTTACGTTTTCGCCTGTCGCGTTGGCGTTATTTTCTCCCGGACCCGTCATGGGAGACTCGGTGGCCGATTCGGTCGCTGGAAAAGTGCCTAAGCGCACTGCTCTTGGAGGCGCGGGTAACCCCTCAAAGCAGCTTTTGCAGAGCAACGTGTTCTCGCCGTTGCTGCTTGATGACGCCGGCAATCCGCCGAAAAAGAGAAAGAAGCAGCAATCGCAGCTGCCGCAGGTGCAACCGGAGCGGAAGGAGAAGTGCCCGCCCGTGTTTGTGAAGGGCGATCCGCCGGATTTACGCCAGAAAATTCGCCAGCTGATCGCTAAGGGGCTGAAATGTACTTTTCGGCTCTGCAGCGAGGGCGTGAAAGTGATGCCGGCCAACAGGGACCATCATCAATCCGTCGTGGAGTTCCTCGAGGTCCACAAGTATGAGTACTACACTCATGACCACCCCGGCACGAAGCCGCTCAAGGCTTTGCTGCGAGGACTTCACGACATGAAGGAGGAAGAGCTCAAGCAGAGCTTGAAAGTTGCGGACTGAAGCCAGTAGCCGTCCACAAGATCGCTCGTCACGACAAGGCGAGGAAATATCGCGACCAGCTTTACCTGATCCATCTGGAGCACGGCTCCACTACCTGGAAGGACCTGAAGCTGGTTGGCGTTATAAATTACACCGTCGTTGACTGGGAGCGATATCGGCCAGTGCACCGCGATGTCACGCAATGCACCAACTGCTTCAATTTCGGGCACGGCACCAGGAACTGCCGCATGAAGCCGCGCTGCAACAAGTGTGGCGAACCCCATCCGACGGACGAGTGCGACAAAATGGAGGTGGCCGATCCCAAGTGCGCCAACTGTGGCGACAAACATCGGGCCACCACAAAGGGCTGCCCAAAGCGAGCCGAGTTCCTGGAAATCCGGAAGAAGGCTTCCACCAGGACCATTCCGAAGAAGAACCGTGTTCCTGTAATCAACGAGGTGAACTTTCCAGCCATCCTGGCTCCCCGTCGTGTGATTCCAATACTCCCACCGCTACAGCCGCACAAGCGACTGGCAGCGGCAGCTGCATCGGTCCAAGCTCCAGCATCGTCGGCACCATCCACCAGCGAATGGCCCCCGCTTCCTCCTCCTGGGTTCCGTCGGCAGTCGGAGAACGAAGCAGTCCCACCGGAAGAATCTGCTGTACACTCCGGAGCAACTGATGCCGATCTTCGCGCAGCTCGCCACTCGACTGCGCGGCTGCAAAACCCGATTCGACCAGGTCTTCACACTTGGCATGTTCATCATTGAAAATGGCTGCTAGGGTGGGCCTGGTCAACTGGAACGCTTGCTCGCTAAAGAGCAAATCAATCGAGCTGAAGGATTTCCTTGAGGAGAAGGAAATAGACGTGGCGTTCATCACCGAAACGCACCTAAAACCGGAGGTGAACGTCAACATCCCGGACTTCCGCATCGTGCGACTCGACCGGCCGACCAGGGAGGTGGTGTGGCCATCGCTCTTCGCTACAACATCAACTGTCGTCTGCTTCCAAGCTTCCAGCTCAATGTCATCGAGGCCATCGGTGTCGAAATCACCACTTCGGTCGGCACAATCGCGCTCATCGCGGCGTACTGTCCAACGCAGGCCAAAGCCGGCGATGGATCATCGGCTGCCCTTCGGAGGGACATCGTCAAGCTGACGCGGAGGCAAGGCCAGTATATCATTGCCGGCGACTTGAATGCCAAACATCAAGCCTGGGGCAACAGTCGCGGCAATCGAAACGGCACCATCTGGAGCAACGACATGGAGGAAGGCCACTACACGATCCTGAGCCCGGATTCCCCACTCGGCTGAGTCGGTCCGGTGCCCACGCAACGCTCGACCTCTACGTAACAAACCTGAGTGACCACGTCTCGCAGCCGGTTGTATACCAGGAGCTCAGTTCGGATCACTATCCGGTGGTGGCGGAACTGGGCTCCTCGGTCAATCGGCACCAACAGTTACGGCGGAACTACCACCGAGTGAACTGGCAGCGTTTCCAGCAGTGCGTCGATAACACCGTCGACTACGAGGTGCGTCCGGAGACGCCGGAAAGTATCGACCGCCAGCTGTGCGCTATCGAGGAGGCGATCACGGCGGCCCGAGAGCAACACGTACCGACGGCTCGGCAGGTAAGCAACTCCTTAAACATCGATACACTCACCAAAGATTTGATTCGATTGCGGAATGTCACTCGCAGGCAGTTTCAGCGTACTGGACTGCCTGAGCTTAAGGCACGCTGCAATCGAATCACAAAATTATCAAGTCCAGAATGGTGGACCTCAGAAATAACGACTTCTCGAATAAGATCCGCACTCTCCCAGATTATGCTAAGCCGTTCTGGAAAATGACCAAAATTCTAAAATCCAAGCCTCGGCCCATTCCACCTTTGATCCCACTAGACAATAATGGCTCTAAGGATCGCTTGATAACTCCTGCAGAGAAGGTCGCTGAAATAGGTCGTCACTTCGTCAGCTCACACAATCTTGGGCAGAACATCGTCAGTCCACACGAAGCAGCCGTCAACGTGCATGCTAACAACATCCATTTGATTCCCAACGACTTCTCGGAGGAGTTGGAGATCTCAGCTGACGAATTGACGGCCTATATCAAATCGTCGAAGAACATGAAGGCCCCAGGCTTCGACAGCATCCTGAATCTCGAGCTCAAACACATGAGTGCTCCGTTCTTTGAGCACCTCTCGCTGATCTTTAATCAGTGTCTCCGGCTTAGCTACTTCCCATCGTCCTGAAGTCAGCGAAAGTCATCCCCATCCGGAAGCCTGGGAAGGATCCTTCCTCTCCCAAAAGTTATCGACCCATCAGCCTTCTCTCAGGGTTATCCAAGCTGTTCGAAAAAGCTATTCATCATCGGTTACTAGAGTCTGCCGAAAATCTCAACATCTTGCTCGAGGAACAGTTTGGTTTCCGACGCGGTCGATCAACTGTACACCAACTGACCCGAGTTACCAACGTCCTCAGACGGAACAAGTTTGTCTCGAAAACATCCGCCATGGCCTTACTCGATGTCGAGAAGGCATTTGACAATGTATGGCATGATGGCCTGGTGTACAAACTACAACGCTACAATCTTCCCAGCTACCTGGTGAAAATCATCAACAATTACCTGTCGGCAAGGACATTCCGGGTCTCAATCAGCGGAGCGAGTTCCAATGCGCACAACATCGTCGCAGGCGTCCCCAGGGCAGTATCCTCAGGCCCCTGCTTTTCAATCTGTTCACCTCCGACATGCCAGAACCTCCAGAAGGCGGCATTCTGTCTCTGTTCGCAGATGACACATCCATCGTCTACAACGGTAGAGTGATCAGAGCGCTAGTGGCAAAACTCCAACGAGGCCTGGATGCCCTGACAGAGTACCTCACCAGCTGGAAGATCTGTATCAACGCGGCGAAGACCCAGGTCATCATTTTCGCCCACTCCAAATCCCCTAAACTTGTTCCGCCTGGGGACTGTAAAATCATCCTCAATGGCACGACTGTGGAATGGGCCAATGAGGCCGGCTACCTGGGCTTGACCCTCGACAGCAAGCTTATTTTCAGGCAACAGGTTGACAAAACGGTGACAAAGTGTAACGTCTTGTTGAAACTCCTGTACCCTTTGATCAACCGCCGGTCGTCATTGTCCCTGAAAAATAAGCTTGCTGTCTACAAGCAAATCATCCTCCCTGTGATCGAATATGGCATGCCGGTCTGGGAGAGCTGCGCTAAAACCCACCACCTCAAACTTCAACGGGTCCAAAACAAATTCCTGAGGATGATCCTCAAAACCCCTACCAGGACAAGAACATCCGAGGTCCACCGTCTGGCCGGGATAAAAACCTTACATGAACGCTTTGGTGAGTGTAAAAAAAAGATTAGGGTTCGTTGCTTGCATTCGGATCAGGCTCCAATTAGGGCGCTAGTTCCAATCTAGGTTATCAAATTTTTATTTTAAATATTAGTGTACATAGTAGTTAGGTTATCAAATTTTAAAAACACACCAGCGCCTCCTAAAGGCCGTCATGATACATTATATTTTAAAATTAAGTAATAGCATAATAATAATAATAATAACAATAATTGAAATTGAAGTTGGAGGCCAAGCCGGCCGATCACTGTACATGTATAAAATGATTGTAGAACAAAAAATGTTTTAAATAAAGAAGAATTTTACTACTACTACTACTACTACGGCTCGGTCCATGGCTATACGACGCCAACCACGCAGTCTACGGAGGGTCCGCAAGTCATCTTCCACCTGATCGATCCACCTTGCCCGCTGCGCACCTCGCCTTCTTGTGCCCGCCGGATCGTTGTCGAGAACCATTTTCACCGGGTTACTGTCAGACATTCTGGCTACTTGCCCGGCCCACCGCAATCGTCCGATTTTCGCGGTGTGAACGATGGATGGTTCTCCCAACAGCTGATGCAACTCGTGGTTCATTCGCCTCCTCCACGTACCGTCCGCCATGTGCGCCCCACCATAGATGGTACGCAGCACTTTCCTTTCAAAAACTCCAAGTGCGCGTTGGTCCTCCACTAGCATCGTCCAGGTCTCGTGTCCGTAGAGGACTACCGGTCTAATGAGCGTTTTGTAGATTGTCAGTTTGGTACGGCGGCGAACTCTATTCGATCGGAGCGTCTTGCGAAGTCCAAAGTACGTACGATTTCCAGCCACTATGCGTCTCCGAATTTCTCTGCTGGTGTCATTTTCAGCAGTCACCAGTGAGCCCAAGTACACAAATTCTTCTACCACCTCGATTGCGTCACCACCGATGCAAACTCACGGTGGGTGGCTCACATTATCGTCTCTTGAACCTCTTCCTATCATGTACTTTGTCTTCGACGTGTTGATGACTAGTCCGATACGCTTATCTTCCCTCTTCAGTCTGATGTAGGCTTCCTCCATCTTCTCAAAGTTACGTGCCATAATATCTATGTCGTCGGCGAAGCCAACTAGCTGGATGGACTAATTGAAAATTGTACCACTCGTGTTAATCTCTGCTCTTCGTATTACACCTTCCAAAGCGATGTTGAATAGCAGACACGAAAGACCATCACCTTGCCGTAACCCTCTGCGCGTTTCGAAGGGCCTCGAGAATGCCCCTGAAACTCGAACTACGCACATCACCCGATCCATAGTCGCTTTGATCAACCGTGTCAGTTTATCCGGAAAACCGTGTTCGAGCATAAGCTGCCATAGCTGGTCCCGATCGATTGTATCATATGCGGCTTTGAAGTCGATGAATAGATGATGTGTGGGCACGTTGTATTCGCGACATTTCTGCAGTACTTGGCGAATGGCGAACACCTGGTCCGTGGTGGAGCGTTCGCCCATAAAACCCGCCTGGTACTGCACCACGAACTCCCTTGCAGTTGGTGCTAGTCGACGGCATAAAATTTGGGAGAGTACCTTGTAGGCGGCGTTCAGCAATGTGATTGCGCGGTAGTTGCTACAATCCAGCTTATCGCCCTTTTTGTAGATGGGACACACGACACCTTCCATCCACTCCTGCGGCAAAACTTCGTCCTCCCAAATCTTGGTAATGACCCAGTGTACCGCTCTAGCCAGTGCCTCACCACCGTGTTTAAATAGCTCTCCTGGTAGTTGGTCAACCCCAGGGACTTAGTTGTTCTTCAGCCGGTCAATCTCCTCCTGGATTTCCTGGAGATCTGGAGCCGGTAAAATTATGTCCTGCGCGCGTTCTCCCAGGTCCATCACCATACCGCCATCTTCGTCTGCCACATCGCCATTCAGATGTTCTACGTAGTGCTTTCGCCACCTTTGGATCACCTCACGCTTGTTTGTAAGAAGGTTCCCGTTTATGTCCTTGCACATATCAGGCTGTGGCCCTTACGTGGACGGTTTAACTTCTCATAGAACTTTCGTATGTTATTAGCGCGGTACAGTTTCTCCGTCTCTCCACGTCGATCTTCCTGCTGGCGCTTTTTCCTACGAAAAATCAAGTTTTGTCTGAGTGTTGTTCCGCGCCTGTTTATATCGTGCCTCGTTCGCCCTCGTGCGGTGTTGCAGCAATCTCGCCCATGCTGCATTCTTCTCTTCTACTAACTGCTCACATTTGCCGTCATACCAGTCGTTTCTCTGATCCGGGGGCACCGTGTCAAGTGCAGCGGTTGCGGTGCTACCAATGGCGGATCGAATATCTCTCCAGCCATCTTCAAGAGACGCTGCGCCTAGCTGCTCTTCCATTGGAATTGCCACTTCCAGCTGCTGGGCGTATTCTTGGGCTAGTCTACCGCCTTGTAGCCGCCCAATGTTAAGCCGCGGCGTCCGACTTCTACGCGTATTGTACACCGTCGAGAGTTTTGAGCGCAGGCATACTGCAACGGGGTAGTAGTCGGATTCAATATTCGCACTGAGGTAAGTGTGGATGTTCGTGATGTCGGAGAAGAATTTACCGTCGATTAGAACGTGGTCAATTTGGCTTTCCGTTTCTTGGTTAGGTGATCTCCATGTGGCCTTGTGGATATTTTAGCAGGGAAAGAAGGTGCTTCGGACTACCATTCCGCGGGAGGCTGCGAAGTTTATGCATCGTTGGCCGTTGTCATTCGATACGGTGTGCAGACTATCCGGTCCGATGACTGGTCTATACATTTCCTCCCTTCCTACCTGTGCGTTCATGTCACCGATGACGATTTTGACGTCCCGCAGTGGGCAACCATCGTATGTCTGCTCCAGCTGTGCATAGAACGCTTATTTTTCGTCATCGGGTCTCTCTTCGTGTGGGCAGTGCACGTTGATGATGCTATAGTTGAAGAAACGGCCTTTAATCCTCAGCTTGCACATCCTTGGCAGCCACCCAATTACGCATTGGCGCATCTTACCCAGCACTATGAAGTCGGTTACCAGCTCGTTGGTGGTGCCACAGCTTTGGTAGAAGGTAGCCGCTCGATGCCCGCTTTTCCACACTTTCTGTCCTGTCCACCAAATCTCCTGCAGCGCCACGACGTCGAAGTTGCGGGGATGTAATAGTAGTAGATCATCCTGTCGCAACAATGGGATTGATTTTCCAGGCGGCTTATTGGTCCTGCGCAAACCTTCTGTCTGTCGTCGGAGGGCCGTCGTCTGGTTTGTTTAGTGTCCCACCAAACACCAGGACTTGGGCTTTTCCGTATTCATATTATGCAAATAGTAAAAAAATATCACGATCATTCGCCGAATATTGACTGTAAGTAGGATCTTTAATCCTCTGAGCTTTTTATTATTACTTTTAGGTACGATTCTAATTGTTGTTTGAACGTGAAATTATGCATTTTGTGTTCCTTAGGACCTCCATTATTCTTAAGCGGTGCTGACCAATGCGCTTACACCTAGTTTGAGGCCTAAGCGGAGATTAAGTAATTGGCCTTTAATAAAAAAGGAGCGCTCACAAGGGACCTAGGAATCCACGTCACGGCTTTGCCTCTTTGACAAAGTAATACTAATCTGATTCATATCAGATTACATTCACACTCTAAGCCTGACGTCATAAATATTGAGTCGGATCTCTGTTGTAAAAAATAGGATAGAATAGTTTAAGATACTATTCGTTTTCTGTTGGATATTTCTAACACAACACTGAACACGTTTTATAGAAGAAAGCTAAATACATATTTGTTGACTCAGAATGGGGCTATGTAGTAAGCGTAACAGAAAATGTGTATAACAGAAAGTTTTAAAAACAACTTTATGATTTTGCTCAACTTTTTTGCTGTTTACTTGAATTCATCAAAATTAGACAGTTGTAGGGAAACTTGAATAAATTTTAAGTTTTTCCCATACAAATTTCCATATAAACATAAATTGACCTCGCGCCACCCCTAAATGGCCACCGAATTTCATGAAATTTTGCCAGGACTCCTATATTATCAAAATGATGCTAATAGACATATGGAAGTTGGAATTTTCGAAAAATTTTGAAATTTGAACTGCCCTAATGTACATGTACATGCTTGCGTTGCTATGTGCGTTCATGACCATAAATGACGAAAAGAGAGCATTATTTGTACATTATTTCTCGAACAGAATCGCATCACTCGCCGAACAATGATTTCGCTCTAAAAAAAAACGTCATGACGTCATGACGTTCTGAAGAACGCAATCGATCCGTATGTTATGTTTACATGTGGATTTATTGGCCATGGTTTTAAGCGAAAACAATTAATTCAATGCATTCAACATTGAAGAACACTTAAAAATCATGCAGTGATGCAAATCACGATTTGAATCACGAGCGATTTTTCTGATTTTGAGATTTTTTCCATGATTCTGATGGGATTTGACTTACGGATAATATTAATCACCGATGAGTATTGAGAATTTGATATTTTAAGGATATGATCAATTTTGTTACGGGTTCTCCAAAACGGGCTCTCAGAGATCAATTTAGTCTGGGATTCTGTTTCAGGCTCTCTAATCAAATGGTACCACCAATCTAAATACCGTTTTGCGCAGTAAGATGGACTGCAATGTATGTGTAGATATCGTCTATTCTGGCGAACTATTCTGGTTTACAATAAAACCGCCATGAGTAGATATTGAAGGACCATCGACTCATGGAAATATCGAGATGTAGTATAGAAATTTTTTGGAAAGCTGTTTGAAGGAACCATCACAGCAACCCAGAACATTTTTTTTGCTATGGCATAATTTGCTTCCATGAGTCAATATCGAGTCATAGAACATCGTCTCATGGAGGTTTGACTGTAGTTGATTTTTAACAGCTTTGTCTGACAATGACAAGGCGGTTGATGGTACAACGAGATATGTTTCTGCATTTGTTGACAGAAGGTACCAAATCTTCTGAAAGCGTCTTAGATGTCGTGGACTTAATGCAGGGACAAACACATTTGATAGATCTTCTGCCAAAATTTGTTAAGTACCGTAATCCGGGGGAACATTGATCACCGGGGTGACATTGATCAGTTTCACCACATTCAAGAAATGAATAAAATATTATTTCCTGTTGTCACAATTACTAATTGTGAGTTAGGTATCTTAATCTTGACTAAATTTGCTGGTGAATGATATAAACTTCGGATGAATTTACATTTATTTGTCGCCAAAATAAAATCAACATTAATTACGGATTACGGTATGTATGCTGTATGCTGCTTAGCGATCGTTTTCTGGACTCATACTTACTTATGGATCCTGTACACTTCCGGTCCCGGTGATGTAAAGGGTCGACTTGAAAGATCTGCATCCTGAGCGTTGTCCAGCTATCGCATTAACCTGTTGCCAGGTTAGATTTCGGTCGACTTCTTTTATTTCTTTATTGGGTTTGCCTCTGCTGCGATGTCCTGTTGAGTTCCAGTCTAATGCTTGTTTACAGATTTAGTTTCCGTCCCTACGTTGACTGTGGCCGACCCAGCCCCACTTTCGATTCCGAATTTCTGTTGCTGTCGGCCTCTGGTGACAACGACGATGGAGCTCGTTGTTTGAGATCCAGTTGTGAGGCCACCAGGCCCGAATTATATACCACAGGCATCTGTTGATGAACCATCTGCAGCCGTTGAGTGTTCTCCACTGATACACACCATGTTTCGCTAGCGTATAACATCACAGTTTTTACGTTAGAGTTGAAAATTTGTATTTTGGTGCGTTCACTTATCTACCTATTTTTCCATATATTTCATAAACTCGCAAAGGCAGCCCTTGCTTTCATGATCCGTGCGCCTATGTCGATCTTGGTATGATGATTTTCGCAGGAACGCCCTTGTGTCTCTGGCCTCCGAAGGTTGGAAATCTTTAGGAGATCCAGTATGGGCCAACAGCCACTAAATTCCATATCTCACTCACTCTCACTGCACTTCTACAAGGACATGGCGAATAAATTGAATGTGGATGAAGTGGTTAATCAATTTATTCCCAGAAAAAGCCTGAGAATAAAAAGTTTTAACTGCAAGCGTGACATATAAAAATTTAAAAATTGGTTTAATAGATCTTTTCATTTCCTGAATTGAATGATTTCATATCTTCATGCTACAAACTTCACAAACTTTATCTACCAGTATTACTCCTTTAAATTAAAACTTGCATCTCATTTCCTCTCCGTTTTAATTATCGCTAACTCAACCCTATTTTCACACCACCCAAGTTCATAAACTAATCCTGGTTTCAAACTGGAACATTCTTCCAATTTTAAACCAACACACCACCGCCGTTTCCCAGCACCCAAAAAAACACGAAACAATCATCATCAAACTGCCTTAATGGCATTGTGCACAATTCCAGTTCTAAGCCGTTGGACCATTTGTCACCTAACAAACACGACATTGGCTCAGAAGTTACCGCCAACGAAGCCGCCACATAGGCTTTCCCTGTGCCACACATTACTGCCCCCTATTCGTGTGGCAGTTTCCCTTCTCTGTGGCTCTAAGGCCGTTAAACGCCATAAACTTCCCTCAAATCCCTGCCCAGAATAGCGCGGGCTATAATATATCGATCACCACATCTGTGCGGCGGCGACCGACCACCTTCAAGGAGAAGATCAAAGCCCGGTTTGCCGCCTCCGCTGATAAGAAACATCGATCATCGCAGGGAGAATTGTCGCCTTCCGACGAAGTGGTCGTCGTCGTCGTCTTCGGGGTGACACAATGCAACGAATGCACGCGATGCATTGAAGACTGACGTCCACTGGTATTGGTGCGACGCTCGAACCAATCAGCGACGAGCGGCTGCGCAAAACGATGATCGACTTGGTCGACTCTGCGCTATGATGGACGATCGAAGAAGAACGGGAAGGACAAAGCGGAATACGCGAGAATGGGGTGGGCGTGGCCAGGCGTTTGGATGCGATTGCTTGGGAGAGTACGATGGAAGAACCGCAGAGAAGATGGAAACGAAAAAAAAAACGTGGGAATGATGATGCCGAAGCCGGCCCGGGTTCGGTGGAGTAAAGAACCTGCCGAGCGGGCGAATGTTGAAGTCAGTAAGGTGCTAGCCTCTCAAGGAGAAACATCTCGTCTTCATCGCAAGAAAACTGGTTTCGGTTGAGTTTTTTTCCTTTTTTCAGTCGTTGAGAACATTATCTTTGGAATACAAAGCTGCAAGGAGGAGTGGGAGAGAGTAAACAGAAGCGAAGTGATCGTCGCAGTCAAGTGAATGTTTATTTTGATTGCTTTGAGGAGTTTATGTTTGTTGGCAATACGGACCGAAAGTGAGAGAAGTGTTTGCTTTTGGGACTGTTTAATCGATCGGAAAGTGTTGTTGAACTGAAAGTGATAAGAAAGTTAATTTGGACCGATATTTGGCGAACGCGATCAAGTTGGAGCTGCACGGTGATCTAAACGACAGAATGGCAGTGGCAAGTTTGAACATGTCGCCGATCTTCTCCGGATATCCATTCCAAGGTAAGTCTGCGATGCTGGCGCAAGGTTTTCATTTTCGATTCTGGAAAGTCATGATCGTTTAATCAAAATGAGAGGCTGAGGGCGGTGAGCCGTCGGGCGGTTGGGCTTTGTGTCTCGCGGGATCACGGATAACAGTTGGTCTCGCGGAGCCATATGTTGTTGCGTTTGGTCGATCGGTGTCGATCATTTATCGCTTCTGCGGGATCATAAATCATAGCGATCCTGCCGGCGGCAGCACTGGAGGTGAGAAAGTTCGAGGATCAAACAGACAACAAGCAACAGACGGCAGGCAAGGATCTATTTTTCGTCTAGGAAAAAAGAAGGGGCGTTGAAATTTTTAATTCGAATGCGACCGACGGGGAAAGTGGGTTCTGATCGTGAATAAATTCTCAACCGTATGTAGGGTGAGAAACCATTGTAACAGAAGGTTACTTGGGATGAATATCAAAGGGACCGAATCGATCGAGAGACCGAAGGAGAACTGCTAGCGCTCGGCAAGGGGCTAACAAGATTAATGATTGTAAATATGTTATTGTTTGGTCATTGTTCGGGGCTCGGGAAATGGACTGGCTTTGTGCAACGGGGAAGAAGTGCTTGAGAGCTGGGAAAGAGGATTAAATTGATCTTTTGGATGTTTGCTTGTGCGCAAGGCATGACGGAGACATAGATCCTATCGGGTGTTGCGTTGGTTGTAGATCAGGGATTAAGATAAGCTTATTAGGGCGTTGAGTCGATCCAGGATTTAGATTTTTGCGTGAGCTTAGCATAAAACGTAAAAATCTTATGCACGATTGCATTTTGGAAATTGAGTAAATCGAGCAAGGATGCATTTTGTGCATCCCGTTATGAGTCAGACTTCAAGTTTCAATAATTTTAAGTCTTTCAAAAGTATTTTCAAATCTGATTGAAAAAAGTGTGGTTTATTTACTAAGAATCTATGTTTTGGATACATTGAAGCAGTGTTGTAAAATGTCATTTGCATTCGTTTGTATAATTTTCCCAGAACTTTTTTCAGAAGGTAGCTATCAATTCATGTTGTATGACGAACTTATAGCGGTTAAATGAGCCTACAACTTTGTCTAACGAGACTTTGCTGTAAATATGTAATCTGGGGCGTGGGAGGCAAAATGTCATTCAAATGACATTATGTCAAATGACACGTGACATTTTGGAGAGTTTTCACTCTCCAGCCTTTGATGTTATACTTAGAGCAATGTACCCTTGGACAAAAATATAACCCTACTCAAGCGTTATGAGTACATTCAAAATTATGGAAGAAATTTTGCTTCTAAAGAAAGTTATGAACAAATTAGTCAAATGACATGCAGATGACATTTTACAAGCCTGCATTGAAGAACTGAAACTTGTTGATTTTTCTGTACCGCACCACATTCAGTGTTTGTAATAGTTTTGAAGTTTTAAATTGTTTTTATAGCATTCTTGACTTGACGGGCTTTCCATGAAGTTTAAATGAAAAATACTTGTAGCAGGACTCCATAGTTCTGATCGATTGTCAGGGTGTGTCATTGATTTGAGGGATCAATCATGATTTGTTTAAGAATCTGGTCATCGGTTATGCCACGAACAGCTCAATTATGATCGCGTTGAATCGAGTTCCGCTATTGGCCTTCGCATAAATAAGTGTCTATTCCCTCGCCATAATCCTTCAATTTCCCACCTGAAAACTCATTAAAATTCGAGATACATCACCTTCGCTTTCCAGAACCTTCTCCCCGCTCGCGTGACCTCCCTGTCAAATGCATCCCGCGAAGAGCACGAATGCACTCCAGAAGCGCACTCCCAGACACGCTGGCGCGCATTTTTTGCGCTCTCCGCTTTCGATCGATCTTCCGCGCACCGAATACGAACTCGGGGCCCTAAAGGACGGAAAAAGGAAGAAGCGATCACGGCGGGCGGCGTGGTATGGCAGGGCGGCGATACAAGCGCGCACATATTTTATTACAAAATTTGAGCGCTGATCCCGGGTCGCCCAGGGCCGGAGGGGATCAGCAGCGGTACCTCCCACCGTATCATCACGGGCTGCGATCCGTCGACCGGTCGACCACGGCGCGAGCTCTATGGAGTGAGGGCGGCGAACTGCCTTTGATCTTATTTTCAGTAATTCCTGTTTTCAACAATAACTCGACACCCTCTCTCGCGATTTCTTCCGAGCGATCGATGGACGATGGGGCGACGGGATCCCCGGGTCTCAAACGAAGATGCTCGATAATGATAACGTAATGGTATTGGAAATATTTTATTACTTCAACGCTAGCTGGTCCCTCCGAGAACACACCGAGGGAGCTCTTCGAGGATCGTGATCTTTGGGTGCAAACGCGCAGTGAGAATAAATCGCGTCGAAATTTTTCGCCGACCTGGCCACGTCCTACTCCAGCATGGTCCGCCGAGGTCCCCGAAGGAACCTCCTAATGTAATAATTTATATGGATGTTTAATATATTTATAAACTAAATGATCAATTTATATGATAAAGTATCGCCGCCGGGGGCGCACTCAGTACTTCAGGACTCTGCACAACGACGTACATTTTAATCAATTGATCGCGCGATCGCCGTCTAGGCCGAGCTGGGACCCTCGAAGAGGCGTGCGGAGGCGGATCTCAAGCGAGCAGAATTTAATCAAATTGCCGAAATCGACCAGTTGGTTATTCACGGAATGCCGACAACGACACCGACAGCAACATGTGTCCACGGCTACATTCAAAGGGGATCATTTATCTTTTCAACACGTTCGTTGCTCGGATGGGCTCACTACAAGAAATTTATGGACCTCTGATGAACACACACGCACGAAGGCAAGAGGCTGCCATGTTCATTGATCGAGGACTGATTTATAGGTCACTAATTCAATTTCTGCTCCGCGGCACATGGGAGACTCCAGAAGGTTCGAGTAACTCAACAGCCTTTCGGAATAACGATCGAGCATTGCGTCTAATTATAGCACACAAGTGAGGCAGAAATTGAAGTCAAACATCGTGATCATGCTTGCGGAATTGATCGACGATCGATGGCAGCTTGCCTTGCCTCGCCACGATCATGCCCGAAGAAAGGCGTAACAATCCCGCACCATATAATTAGATTTTAATATACAACGTGTAAACATGCTGTTCACATTCATCATCTTCCGAGTCGACCGACTTTGGCGTTGATTTCTGTAAGATCACCTTCGTGCAGGAACCGGTTTCCTCGTCGTCAAAATATTCCACAATTTTATTGAGCAATTTCCGCCGGGAACCAACCACGAAAGTGCAAATAATAATATTCAAAATTATAATCCGCCTCGAGGATTCCGGATCACACACGTCGGGACAGCAAATCTAATTTACTGCTTCGGCGGAAAAGCCTGGCGAGGATCGTTTGAAACACATGGCCTCAAACAAAGCATTCGTATCAAATGGCATCGTTCCCCCGTCTGGCTACCGATCGTGACCTTCCAAGTGTGCAGCATTTTCACGCTTACACTCATCCAAAAAATACAAAAGACCAACAATTCGTCAGAATTTGAATGCCACAAATCCGCGTGCTCCGCTAAAAACCATTAAATTCTAATTAAGCTACCATCCGTTCCGTAGCGGGAGCAAGTCCGCGGCGCGAACACGAATTCCACTGCGGAATGATAAATGAACCCCAGGAGGGTTCGCTTCGGACCCGCTCCAGCCGGGACACCGAACAGTAGCCTAATGATCGTTTCGGTATTTTGTTTCGCTTCGCCCAGCCTCGACTGGTGCCGAAGACATGGCAGGCACCATTGGCGGAATAATTAATTGCAATTCGCGCCTAATTGAAGTGTAATCAAATACGACGCCAAGGTCGATGTCTGGATGT
Source organism: Armigeres subalbatus (assembly GCF_024139115.2). Taxonomy (NCBI): domain Eukaryota; kingdom Metazoa; phylum Arthropoda; class Insecta; order Diptera; family Culicidae; genus Armigeres; species Armigeres subalbatus. The sequence continues at coordinate 358 of NW_026943240.1, read as the reverse complement.
CCGAGTGGATCATACTTTGTGGAAGAGTCCTCACGCCGGGGCGTCGCGCGGCATCTTCAGCTCGATGATTGATAGGTTTGACCTTCACACGTTGTCAGTCGTCGCATTAGTCACGCACAGGAAATGCCGTAACTTGCGTAAAGGACAGAACAACGTGACGGTTGGGCGTAGTAATCGTTGCCCTTATTTGGAGCCTGCTGGACACGATTCCGTTGACAAATGACATCCCCTCTTCTGATCCATCCCTTCCATGGAACTGGCTGTGGCGTGTCAAAAGTCTGCCGGATTTTAATTCTCTGCTCGCTTGCCGACGCAGAACTTCTTCGCAAAACGCACCGCAAAAGATGGAAGGAAAATT